>NW_021446664.1:0-1591 GCF_001605985.2 Dendrobium catenatum
GCAAAAAAAGTTGGAAACTTCCAAAATTAAAATTGGGACCATCCGAACTCTGATTTCAACAAACTTATAGTCAAATTGAACGTCTCAGAAATATGAAACCAGGGACACCAAATTCAACTTAAAACGAGCCCAGATGGGTCTTATTCGAGGACCTGAAGCAATGTTGGAAGGTCAAAACCACAATTTGGTTTATCAAATGGTTTTCAAACATAACATGCTTATAGTTGAATCGAGCGGCTCGACGAGATGAATCCAACGAGCCCAAGTTCGCAGAATTCTGACATCATTAATACCTTCAAATGTCTAACGAACGGTTCACGATCAAGAGATTCAACATCGGCTGTCCATCCAAACCACTCCCTATTTACCCTTGATTTTTCTCATATTTACAGGCCATATCACTCTAGGAAATCTATAAATAGACCCCTCCTCCCACTTGAAAGGGGGGCTCCAAGCAAGAGAGAGATCGAAGATCACTCTTACCTCCTTGCTCCTCCTCGACAATTGCCTGGAGTTCCGCCGGACCACCACTTGAGGCCCTGAGTTCCATCGGACCACCACTTGATGCCAGAGTTCTGCCGGACCACCACCTAACGCCCGGAGTTTTGTCGGACCATCATCTGAGGCCCAGACTTCTGCCGGGCCACCACCTGAGGCCCGGACTTCTGCGGGACCACCATCTAACACCCGGAGTTTTGCCGGACCATCACCTAACGCCCGGAGTTCTGTCGGACCACTACTTGGGCCCAGACTTCTGCAAAATCACCACTTGAGGCTCGGACTTTTGCCAGACCACCACCTCAGGCCCGGACTTCTACCGGACCACCACCTCAGGCCCGGACTTCTATCGGACCACCACCTCAGGCTAGGACTTCTGTTGGACCACCACCTCAGACCTGGACTTCTGTCGGACTATCATATGAGGCCTGAACTTCTACCGGACCACCACCTGATGCCTGGACTTCTGTCAGACCACCACCTGAGGCCCGGACTTCTACTGGATAGCCACCTGAGGCCCGAACTTCAGCCGAACCACCACTTGAGACCCAGACTTCTACCGGGCCACCACCTAATGCCCAGAGTTCTACCAGAGTACTACCCTACAATCATGATCTTTAGGACCCTTTTCTTCTGCCGACTATAATCATTCCGACCTCCGTGGCCTACTACGATCCTTCCAACCTCCATCACCAGACAATAATTTTTTGAACCCGATCTCTTGCCGACTACGATCTTTTTGACCTCCATCACCAGACAATGGACTTTTTTACCCCGGTCACCTGCCAACTACAGTCTTCTGGACCCCTGTCTCCTGCCAACTGTAATACCCCAGATATCAATAATGAAAGGATTCATCTATCTCTCTTATCTCTTTTCTTTTTTTCTTCTATCAGTCTTTTCATCTTGTTTCTCGTTTATATCAATACAGTCATCCAGAGACAATTGCATTACAGGAAAGAAATACAGCAACTACTATAATTCACATATCAACATATATACAATCGACAGAAGCGTCCAAAAGGGTCATATACAATAGCCATACGGCTACAAAATAGAAGTCTACCAAAGCTACAAAACAAAGCTACAGCAA
>NW_021446665.1:0-395 GCF_001605985.2 Dendrobium catenatum
AATAAAAAAGGAATGTCATAAAGTCAAACACATATTTTTAAAAACATTAAACAACAAAACATTGAAACATATATTGATATCGGATAAGACTATTACAATTTGAAGTTCAAGATATCAATAGTAATACAACTAAAACATGGAAAAAACAACAAACTAAAGGAAATCACTAACATATGAACTACAATGAAACATAGAACAAACACTGAACAAATACTGAAAAAAAAACTAAATAAATCATTCTGATGGACCCTGATCTGGAGGAGGTGGTGCAGCACCAAAGAAGTTGAAGTAACTACTCATCGTGAACATATTGGAATTAATGGCATTTATTTGTTCACGCATAAATCCCATATCCTGATTGTGCTGAATATTTTACAGCTGCAAGTGAGTTTCAA
>NW_021446666.1:0-511 GCF_001605985.2 Dendrobium catenatum
ATTTTTAAGTAAAAAATAAAAAAATTTATATTAAAATTTTGTTTTAAGAAACAATAAAAAACTAGTTCCAAAAGAAACCTTTGTCAATTTAACCTCTAGATTTTCTCCTTCAAATGATTGCATGCTTCATCATTGTTGCGTCCATGAATATTCGCGACGTTAGAAAAATATATAGTTTAACGTCTTAGCATTGTACGAAGATCCAGCACACAAACAGATGAAAGAAATAGTGTAACACTCATAAGAGACACCATAATTTTTACTTGGAAACTCCTGAAAAGGGGGAAAAATCACGGGGTCTGACCCAGTTTGAATGAATACACTAATATTTGCAGTCGATTACAAATGAGACCCTTCATTAGGAGAAAGCATTGACTTGATTTCACAAATGTACATCATATAGAACGCATTACATGATGGAAGTTACATTAATCAACATAGACATACCATAGTAGATAGGATAAAGGTTTGGAAGATCGTAGTAGGCGACAGAGGTCGGAAGGATCGTAGT
>NW_021446667.1:0-248 GCF_001605985.2 Dendrobium catenatum
CAAGCAAGAAGAGTTGAATCAATTTGTAAGAAATAAAATTTGGGAATTAACCTCAAGGCTAAAAGATCAAAGTGTTGTTGGAACCAAGTGGGTGTTCAAAAATAAAATGAATGACTCATGAGTAGTCATTAGAAATAAGGCTAGATTAGTTGCTAAGGGGTATAATCAAATTGAAGGAATTGATTTTGAGAATACCTTTGCCTCTGTAGCAAGACTTGAAGCAATTAGGGTTTTACTTGCTTTTGCCT
>NW_021446668.1:0-290 GCF_001605985.2 Dendrobium catenatum
ATCATTCATCATTGTCTTTTATATATCTCATTTCTCCTCTCTCTCTCTATATTGCAAATAAGCTTCTAATTTCTAATATATTTAAATATATTTAATACTAATATTAAGGAAGCTAGCTCACGAGTTAATGTGTTGAATCGAGGCTAGCTCAAATTTAATTTATTTTTCTCATCAAATTCGGCTAATAAGTTATGTATCAAGTTGAGCTCGATCCAGTTTATGATTCGACTTGACTCACTTACCTCTAGTAAGGGTTATCAAAATCAAGTTTCGGGTCAAACCCGAAACTT
>NW_021446669.1:0-205 GCF_001605985.2 Dendrobium catenatum
TCCTTTTAATGGCATGGGTCAAGATATGAAATCTCACCATGATCTATCAGAAGCTTCTGCTATCTTAGGAAGAAAAAAATCTCTCACAACGAGTGCGGCATTGGACCAAGGAATCCATAGCCTTGAGTTACATGCCTATCGTTGTACAATATCAGCATTTTATGCTTATGGGCCCATGAACTGGGAACAAGAAGCATTGCTGACA
>NW_021446670.1:0-337 GCF_001605985.2 Dendrobium catenatum
GGGTTCTGAATATCCAAATGAAAAGAAACTCATCCCTAAGAGGAGTATTTTCTTTTCTATTGGATATTTAAATCATCATAATCTGGCTTTCCAAATAAAAAAGAATAATCCTTTAAGGTATATTCTCCTTTCTTTAGATTCAAATTGGATGTAATATCCCATTTTCAAAATTACTTTCACATTTATGATAATTTTCAAATACATTTGCATTTACATTACATTTCAAAGAAAAAGAAAGGAAATCTAGACCACCTGCAGGGTTATCCTAAGCAAAAAAATCACCCCAAGCAGTTATATATACATGCATTTTAAATTAAATCAATTAGCCACACTTGGC
>NW_021446671.1:0-1813 GCF_001605985.2 Dendrobium catenatum
AATGCAAACACCTACGAGCCACTATAAGAGATTTGTCATGTATATAACTTGCTATTAACGAACAAATATAGATGTGTATAGTAAATATAAATGTCTATATGCAGCACTAGAAGATATGCATTCCTTGTAACTTGCTTGCATGTGAGGCAAAAGGCCTATAATATGTACAGTAGTTTACCTACGGGCAGTAATATAAGATATGCATTTAATGCAGCTTACTCATAGATGATGATGAAAAGCACATAATGCATATAACAATCCTACCTACAAGAAAATGTAGTGAATATATCGTAACTGTGGTAGATCATCTAAAGGTGCGTGTAAAGAAAATTGCAGTGAGTGTGATAAACTACCTCCAGGAAAAGGAAGCAAGCCTGTGATGAATGCAAACATTTATGAGAAACTATAGAAGATTCATCAATTGGTGATAACTCATTTGCATGAAGCAGAAAATAGCCCGATGTGCAACACTATGATTCTCCTACAAGCAGTGACAGGACATTTATAGCGAAAGGTATGAATCAATGGCAAACCAAAGCAGTAAATTTGCATTGCTAAGTTGAATTGTGATGGCAGAAGTACACTCCTACAGGTTGAATACTGAAAAAATGATAACATGCAAAAGATGAAATGAGCTAAATTTCACTATTTATGTTACAAATGAAACTCAATGTGTTGCTAAACTATGTCACTGGATCCACAACACTTATTCAAGCAAATAAAAGGAGATAATCTATAATAGTTCCAATCTATATACTAAAAATATATCCCACATAAGCCAAGATGAGAATGATGTAAGCACACACGTGACATCTGAGGATGTTGCGTGGGTTTAGAAATGAACTAAAGATTGAGCCCGATCATTATATGAGAATAAATAGGATTCGACATGACTTGATTTGTCAAATAAATATACGATCGTAGCTTCGATCAGGGTATTTATTTTATATGTTCATATTAGGCCTTCAAGGTCTATTACAAGAAAGATTTATTAATAAAAACACAAAAATAATGACAAACCTAATTCTCTGTCAAAAAGTATATAGAGTCAATAAAGTTCAACTAATAAAATAAAATTACCCATTAATACCATGATGAAAGCCATGTTGACAGATAATCTCAATCGGAGTGGTCAAATCTTAAAACTAATAAAAAAACTATTTTTTTAAAATATTATCTATCACCTGAAAACTTAAAACTAAAATCCATCCACTTTTAATAACTATTTATCAGGGGTGGTAAATTTGAATTTACCTCATCTCATAAAGATCAAATGTCATGTCATGTGAATCACTAAGATTCATCCTTAAATAGTCTCTTACTAGCAGAGATGTTGCACATGCCCTTTGATTAGGTGATTTTTTCTCAAAATGGCACCACTATATTAGCAACATAGCTAAAGCTTGTATATTTCCTAAAAATGTCAAAATATTGAGAAACAATCATAAGGTATATTTGATAGGCATAAATCCCTTTATCATATGAGGTGGATTCAGATCTAATCCCTTAGATAAACACCACCTCAAATGTACTAGATATTCTTAGATGAAGTAACCAATGGCTATAGATAAAGTGTCTTCTATTAGGTTGGGTCATCTACCTCCTCGGATTAAGTAAATCAAGGACCATGATAGCTCCGAATGAAAAAACCATGGGATATTGATTGGGCTTGACTTCATTCCCCCATCACCAGTTTTAAGTATATAATGATAAATCTTAAATTAAAAACTCTAAATTTTAATATCAAATTCAAATATCTAAATTTTTTGTTATTATATGCTAAGTACTTAGTACCTATCCCACGATTAAGCTT
>NW_021446672.1:0-452 GCF_001605985.2 Dendrobium catenatum
TTAGAGAGGGAAAGTCGGTCGGTTATGCTTGCATGCAGAAGTGAAGGAGTTGAAGGTCAGAGGGTCGGAGTAGGGACGTGAGTGAGGTTTTGAACTATGGTTTTAACATGAAAAGGTTGAAGAATTTCTGAAGTCGGAGGAGCAATTTGGACTGGTGAGATCTGTCTGATCCAGGCGTCAAAACCAGTAAAGATTGATAGCTTAAAAGAGGTGGTTTGACGGAGAAAAGGCCAATCTATTGTGGCTATTTGCTTGAGCCAAACTTTGGCAGGGTCACGTCGGGTGAGAGTCGGAGCAGGGGGGAAGCAGCGAACATCTCGTGGAGGTTTTGCTGGATTCGCTCGAGTGGAGTGAAACAAGAGGAAAGGTCGTGGGAGGAGATTCGGCCGAAGAGGTGAGTTGCTTGGTGTGGAGGAGGCTTGAGATGGGAGGAAGATTCAGTGGTTGGACTG
>NW_021446673.1:0-971 GCF_001605985.2 Dendrobium catenatum
TTCTTATTATCGCTTCCGCATTTATTTTTCTTCCGCATTTTGTTTGTGGTGATTTTGTTTGGAGTTTTATCTTTGGTTTTAAAGTTTTCCAATTCACCTCTCTCTTGGTTAGATTGGGCCAGTTCTATAGGGCTTAACATCCCTAACGAACTTTCAGTAGTTTCCTAACTTCTGCTTGAAGACATGGACTACCCGGACTTACTACCATACTTTTGGGTTTATTGCCAAAGTCCAATACAATCAAGCATAAGTGTAATAACTACATTATTTTAAATTAAGAAAGAAAATTATAGAAATAAAGAGGAATTATCCATGCCTCGCCCATTTAAAGAAAAATGAAAACTTAGGCAATTGGATGACTGTGGTGTGAATTTACAAAGTAATGGGTCCATTTTGGACCCAAAATTTTGAAAATTTATAACTCTCCAAAATTTTAGAACTAGACTGTGTGAGTGATATGGCGTGTATGCATATATGTCAGGGTTAGATGACCAAAGTTTCAAACCCAATTGAACATTAGTGACACCTAAAAAAATAATTAAGAACAATATTTAGTCAACTAAGAAAATTCCTAGGAAATTGTACACACACCTGATAGGGGTAAACTTAGCAATATTAAAATTAGTGATATTTTGTGTTATATGTTTAAATTTCATTCAATTTGGAGCTCTTTAGGTCAAAAAATTAAACATGTCAAAATTCAGCATTTTTAAGGACTTAGAAAACAAAAAAAAAATTATAATAAATCTAAATTAAATGCAAACTTATAGGGGTAAGCTTAGCAAAAAATCTCATCCACCTTTGTTGAATATCCTCTTTTAAGAAAGTTATTTTTTGAACTTCAACCTTAATGCTTCACTTGAACTAAATCCTTACTACTTCTATCTCTTTGTTTGGCAAACTTATATATATAAATCATTAAAAGCTTTATAAATCAAACTTATATATATAAATCATTAAAAGCTTTATAA
>NW_021446674.1:0-216 GCF_001605985.2 Dendrobium catenatum
AAAACTTAATGAAAGATTTCTTGACTAGTTGTGTGACACAGTATGCTTTTATATTACATATTTCTTAAATTTCAAAAATGACTTTAAATTAAAGTATTTAACATAATGATTTTATTTTTTTTATTCCTTACTAGGTTTCAAGTTCTACAGATATGGTAATATCTGATGAAATCAATGCACTAGCTACGGGTCCCAACAAAGTTGAAAATATATATA
>NW_021446675.1:0-345 GCF_001605985.2 Dendrobium catenatum
TATTTAACACTTCTATTTTACTATTTAGTTAATAGAATAATCTTTTAATTTCTATTGATGGCCTAGGCTAATTCCTTGATGGTAAAGTGAAAATCATGATAGCTTTTTGCCGGCTGGGATGTAGAGATAAGAAAGTCACGATGGGATTTCACGAGAAAGGATCGTGATGGAATCTTGTTGGGAATGGCGGTTTATGGCAATGATGTGTTTGCTTGCATGAAAGACAAAAAGTTCAGACGTTAGTGAAGGGCGATGCATTCTCTGCAAATGATGATTAGATTTGACATGTAAAAGACATTTGATGATGGCATTATAACAGAGAGGGTAAAGAGTGTTATTTTTCAT
>NW_021446676.1:0-458 GCF_001605985.2 Dendrobium catenatum
GGGATGCCGACTGTGATTCTCACCAAGTCGTTGAAAATAATTGTCGGCATCGCAACCAATAATTGGAAAAATACATAGATAGTCTATAATATGTCGCCACCGGCACTCTTTACTGTGCGGTCCGACGATCCGATCCGGAATGGACCCGGGTGTTTGCGTAGCTCGGTATTGCTAGGTATTGATCGATTTTGCTAGACAAAAATGAAAAATATTATTATGTGAAGACCAATACCGACCAATACCGAGTTCAACACCGAGCAATACTGAACAATACCGAACAATACCGAGCAATACCGAGTTCTTTTAGGTAGTACTCGGTATTGGTCTTCACATAGCGGTTTTTTTCGTTATTGCCAAGCAATACCAAGTAATACCTAGCAATACCGAGCAATACGCGAACATAGTAATCCCGGATCAGGTCATCGGGCCGCGCGGTAAAGAGTAAGTGCACGTGGCGA
>NW_021446677.1:0-205 GCF_001605985.2 Dendrobium catenatum
CATATCATAAAATAAACACTTATAACTCAAAATGCCAGGTACATATAAAATATTCAAAAATTCAAGTATTTAAAAAATTCATATGCATTCAGCACAAGAACAAAGCTTTCATCACCCACCAGATCTCCTCAGAGTCATGCAACTTAAGTAGATAAACATATATATCATTGTATTACAGAAATAAATATTAATAAATCAATTTTGA
>NW_021446678.1:0-828 GCF_001605985.2 Dendrobium catenatum
TGCCTCTTGACAATTGGTTGGCGCACCGCGTATCTTTTAATACATTTTGTGTATTCTATATTTTCAATTTGGCGAGTTTGCGCATCTTTTATTTTTGGCATCATTGGCCAATTTTTTAATTATGCTTCCTTTCTTAAATCTTAAAAACAAAAGGAAACACATCTTAGTGACAGAGCGAATTGCTTGATTAAGAAAATTATGAGTTAGATTCAAAAACTTGCAAAAGATTCCTATGGATAAATAAAACTTAGGGAGATAAAAAATTTTGTTTCAAAAACCAATTTAAAAGATGAAAAAGATTTTAATCAAAAGTAAGATAACCTCTTTTAGAAAATAGAGATTGAGAGTAAAAAAAATGAGTTTTCTTCCTTTGACTGTTTTAGAGAAGTGAAACACAACTTACCAAAGATTTCAAGAAAAATCAGGAAGTATATTTTTCATATTTAGAAAAGTGAATGTGTGTGTTGATGAGAGAAAAAATTTAACAAAAACAAAAACACAAAAAAATAAAAGAAAAAAATTGAAAAACAAAAAAGAAAGATACAAATAAGGCATTTAACCTTTATCTCTTTCCTGGTCTGATGCTTCAGAGATCAGATATGCCCATGAGATTTTTTACTTTTCATTATTTCCCCAGTTTAAATTTAGCTTCGCCTTACCCTTTTCTTTTGCATGAAGAATTCTTAAATTAGGGCACTCATTTTTCATTTGTCCATGTTTCCTGCATCGAAAACAAATAAAGTCAGAGGAAACATTAAAATCTTTACCATTTTTTCCTTATTTCCACTTTTACTTATGCTTTGGTGAGCTTTGTGATTTGCTTGACAG
>NW_021446679.1:0-487 GCF_001605985.2 Dendrobium catenatum
GATGAAAGTTGTAGCAAATCTAGTAGCTCCAGGCCTAATAATCTCTTTTCAACCTTCTTTTTTTCTTAGCCATGCTAGAATAAAGATATGATTGTAGATAAAAATTGTAACTTTTGAAGCTCTTTGGGCAAGATCCTGAATGTGAGGCAGGTTCCCAAAATCTTTAAGAATAAGATTTAAACAGTGAGCTAAACATGGAGACCAATAAATGTTGCCAAACCTTTCATGCAATAATTCACCGGCCTTTTTATAATTTGCAGCATTATCTGTTACAAGCTGCACAAGATTATGTGGCCCCACCCATTCAACAACTTCACCAAATAATGAACAAAGTGTCTTCGCGTCCTTTGTAATATTAGAAGCATCAACAGATTTCAGGAAAGCTAAGCCCCTTGGACAATAAATAAGAAAATTAATCAAAGTTCTATTCCTATTATCTGTCCAACCATCTGCCATGAGTGTGCAACCTATTTCTTTCCAAGATCTT
>NW_021446680.1:0-254 GCF_001605985.2 Dendrobium catenatum
CAAAAGAGCGTCGGTACAGGGTTTCATTCACATAGGAAAAGGACAAAGCTCTCTTTCTAATCTGAGCGGCGAGAGAGCGGTCATCCGAAAGCTTTCTACGCTTCAAGTACTCAACAAAGGGGACTCTCCAATCTGACTCTTCCTCAATAGCGCACACTGTGAGGGTCTGATCGGGAGAAGACAAGTCCGCGGGACACAAGGCTTGACGATACTGAACAACAACTGACACCGGATTTCCATTCGGGTCGGCCAGC
>NW_021446681.1:0-234 GCF_001605985.2 Dendrobium catenatum
AACACACATAGCAGAGACTAGCACGCAGAAGTGAGAACAATGATAGATAAGGTCTGATGATACCCAACGTGAGGTTTTCTTAGTTCATCAAGCTATATTTTTAATTTAGTTATTAAACATTCATTCCTTCTTACTATACTTCTCATAAGAGTTATTATGTTATTTTAATTAAAATATAGGGCATCGCAGAATCTGAGCAATCAATGATCCAAAGGGCTTGTTTATTTGGCATCT
>NW_021446682.1:0-620 GCF_001605985.2 Dendrobium catenatum
AGACAGTAAGGACATAAAGTGGGCACAATAGCACATGCTGTATAAAATGAGCATAAGATCAATTACATCTTTTAAATCTGCGAATAAGGAGAAATTTATTATAGTATGTTAATATTATATTAGGGCATCAAATTTTAGCGACATGAAACACGTTAACGACATAACTCAAGCATATTCAGGTTTGTCAGAAGCAAAACTCATTTTGAATTATTCAATAATTTGAAGCTCATTTATTTAGCTAGCTGAATGCGATTCGGACCCTTCAGGATAACAATTTATTTATCTTACTAAGTAAAATCTATTAATTAGTCTACGTAGAATACAAACAAAAATTTAGAACTCAATCTGCAATGAATTATTCGCACCAAGCAATTAGTATCAAAATTGGTTCATATATTTTGACCGGATTATTAAGCACAAATTTAGAACTCATTTAGTTGAGTTTTTTATTTTTTATTTTTTATGTTTATTTCTAAAAATATGTTTGTTTGTAATTTTTTGATCACAAATCAAGTTATTTGTATAAATACTCAAAATATTTTTTAAATGCTTTGAGTGTTTTTGAAAATGACTGTCATAATTAGTCCCTTCCCATCGTTGTTGCCCATTGTTAACATCTA
>NW_021446683.1:0-950 GCF_001605985.2 Dendrobium catenatum
CATAATTGATGCTTATTTAACTAAAGTAAATAAAATTTAAATTAATTTATTAAGTAAAATATTTAATAATAATTTTATTAAATTATTTTGTTACATTAAATATGAGCCGAACTAATTTTTGAAAATTGGCACCGATTTGCCAATTAACCGATTGAATCATTGGTTTAAGGCGGTTAACGTCGGTTCAAGGTTAAAGCAATTTTGATAGTATCCCAGACCGTCCACTAGTCTGGTTCAGGATTCATTCGATTAGACTGTCTGATTTTTTACAATTCTTTGTGTGTTTACAACTAAAGGAAGTATCTCCGTGAGAGGAATACAACAAGCCATGATCACTTAGTGTTGAGTCCTAATTTAAAGCACTTAAAGGTTAAAAGAACATTCTATTATTAACAGAATCAACATAGGTCATTTGATCGAGAGTATTGAGGTTTTAATTAAATGGGCCTATAAATTCTACATGAAAAGAGTTTAACTTGATATTAGTGAGAACTTAAAGATTTGAAGAGCTCTAGTGCTCTACTCGACTTTTGAAGTTAATGATCATAGTCAATAACAACCATAAGCTGACAGTTATTGTTGGTTTATCTTCAGCCGATTGCCGATGTCTGACTAGCATTACATGACTATTATAGTTCATTTATCATCATGCGACCACAGTTGCCCAATTGCTGTACTTCAACTACTATTACTCTACTAGCAATGCTCGATTAACAACATCTGACAATTATCATTACTCTCAACTTTTTTTGTTATAAGCTTTACCATAATTAAAAGTTACTAAGCTTGAGTTCATTGTTTTGTAATCCCCTTTTTTTCAGTTAAGAAGAGAGCAAACATCTATAATTTCATTTATATGATGTATGATTTCATTTGTGCCAAATCCCATTATTTTTCTTTCTCGGATTTTTCATGTAAAAATTATGGTGTTGGATATGTTATTCTCTATT
>NW_021446684.1:0-881 GCF_001605985.2 Dendrobium catenatum
ACAGAAATATGGAAGGTGGCCGTGGGAGAATGGAGTGAGGGATGGAGACTCAGGTGTGTGGAAACTGATTTGCAATGGGGCTGAGTACTTGGACTGTTGTGTGAGATGGAAGATTTGTAATGGCTGCAATATTGAGGTATTAAATCATGTTTGGATATGGGATAGGCTCATAGCTAAGTGGCCAACTTTCTGTGATATAGCAGCTATTGAAGAGCTTATGGTTTCAGACCTCCTGGACCCGAATGGTAGATGGGATGAAGACAAGCTCCTTCTTTGTTTTGGAGCTATTTTTATGGAAAGGATTCTGGAGATTAAAATCTGGGGTGAGTTGGTAGAAGATGAACTTGAGCTAATGAGGATCCCTCTTGGATCTTCTGTCTCTGCAATGGTCTACAACAGCAAATTTGCGGAAGAGGATGATCCAAGTTACATTGCTTGGAAGTGTGGTTTAAGACCTCGTGAGAGTTTGTTTTTGTGGAGAATCTTCAAGAATATTATCCCTACAAATGATTGGCTGTTTTCACGGGGGTTTGAAGTTGATCTTTTCTGCCCAGTTGGGTGTGATATGGTGGAGGATTTGGATCATATTGGTGCTGGTTGTAAGCAGCTCTTGTGTATTCTGGATACAATAGATGAGTGGGGATTTCAGACTCCTCGGTTCAATAATATTGCAGAATTCCAGATGGCTTTAAAGAAGGACGGGCATAGCATTGGACTCAGATTGTATTGTCTTTCATTGTACCATAATTGGGTGAATAGAAATGCTATAAAGCATGGTAAGGAGAGATTCACACCGGGTTACATAGCAGCAAACATTATGGGAATCCTGAAGCAGAATGGTCGGTCAATTCACTTGCAGCAACGGGATGCTTTTCAATCCT
>NW_021446685.1:0-580 GCF_001605985.2 Dendrobium catenatum
AACCCAATTCCTTTTGATTCCATCTGCAAAAGAGATTATAAGACTTATCTATATTTTTGCACTTTTTAGCATCAGCCCTCACAGCAGAATCCATATGCTTTTGTAGGTTAACATCCCTGCCATACTCATCTAACTGAACAAGCAAGCTTGAAATTTCTGGGCCAGTTGTCAGGGAAGCCTGAGCTTTAATGGTCGCTGCAGCCATAGAAGCAGAACTAGAGCCTCTATCTAGAACAGAACATGCCGCACTTACTGCAACCTCTAACCCAACATTCTTATCAGTAATATCAGCAACATTACATCGAGCAGATTGTGAGCAGGGCAGATAATCGGCTTTGTCTATGTACTTCACCTCAGTCATTTGCACACCTGCAATGAAAATGTTCTCAGAGGTTGACATCATTTCTATTACCTCATTTTTTGGAAGCTCCACTCCCTGTCTCGCAGCTTCTAGAGCAAGTTGCCTGCGTTCTTTGGTACACACATTGCCGGCTCTTAACTCCCCATAATGTTGCTTCGTCGGATTTCCCAATAGAATCGGAGAACAGATGCGAGTGTTGCATCTCGCATCTCAGAGTCC
>NW_021446686.1:0-232 GCF_001605985.2 Dendrobium catenatum
CAACCCTCAAGAATTTCTCTAGAGTTTTCTCCCTTGGGATCCCTCTCTAACCACGTTCACCCCCTCTGTAAATCTTACTCAAAAAGAACTTGATTGATATCTAAAAAAGGCCCCAAAAACCTCTGAATTGAAAAATAGTCGTTACTGTTTGTACAGTACAATTCAACATCGTACAGTACGATCTTCATAAACAGACGTCGTCCTGGTACGAAGATGTACGAACAGCTCAAAA
>NW_021446687.1:0-213 GCF_001605985.2 Dendrobium catenatum
CCTCCATACAGCAACGCGAACACAAGGCTGCTCGACACGACGCTAAAGGCTTCTCGACGCAAATAGGGCTGCTCAACGCGACGCGAACAAGGCTGCTTGACGCGATCAGCGACTAGAGTTCATCCGGCCTTCTCCGATCAGCGACGCGGGCACGCGAGCTTGAGCTCCTCCTGCCTTCTCCGATCAGCGACGCGAGCATCGTCGCTCGAGCAA
>NW_021446688.1:0-224 GCF_001605985.2 Dendrobium catenatum
ATAGATTGGCAAGTAGCCATCACCAAAAAGTAAAGGAAGAAATAAGGATACACTTTAAGCTCGATGTCTTCCCATAAAAATTTAGGAGCAAGCAAAACTACTCCAAATAGATCCTGCAAAAAGCTTGTAGTAAAATAAAATAAAAGATCTTAAAAATAAACTTGTCATAGACATTATCATAGCTCTGATTATAATTCCATGCACATATAAGACATAAGATGTCC
>NW_021446689.1:0-265 GCF_001605985.2 Dendrobium catenatum
TCCAAAGGAGTATTTGGTCGATCCGGATCAGGGATCTATCAAATCCATCTCAGGTAATAATTCTAATCTTTCTTTTTCCATTGAAGATGGTTGGGATATAGCACTATCCCGGGCATTTAAAAAGTCGATTAACCAATCTTTTCATCTTTCTCAATAGTTTCCGATGAGAGCCCGGGGCTCGATCTAGGAGGTTGAGCTGGATGCATCGCAGGAGGACTTTGGGACGACTTCCTCTCCAGTAGTTATAGGAACTACTGTATCAAAT
>NW_021446690.1:0-1195 GCF_001605985.2 Dendrobium catenatum
ATTTCTTTTCATTAAAGAAGTTTTTAATCATCCAATTTACCCCCTCTTGGCGCATCTAGTAATTTCAATTGGTATCAGAGCAATTTACTTTTTCCCTTTCTTTTGTCAATTGTAGCCTTTGAGGTGCCTGATGCTAAGTAACCCTACACACACACTTGAGTGATTTTTTCTGTCTGAATTAGAGTTTTCTGATTTTTACTCATGTCGGCCTGGATGATGTTTATATCATCCGGGATGATAGGGTTCAAAACAGAAACCCTAATCAGGGCATCATGGTTAAGGCAGCCGTCATAAAGCTGATTGGCCAGGATGATATGTGTATCGGCCAGAACGATAGAAAGGCTCAATTAATAAAGAATCAATCACCATGATCATTTTAGGTATTCTTTATTTCAAGAAATTAGCCTGGACAATACCCACATTGGACTGGACGATCTAACTCAATTATGCCTAAATTAATCTGGTTTCTTTGGAAAGCATTAAAGGCTGATTAATTCGATCACATCGTTCGGGACGATCGCAGTATCAGTCAGGACGATGTCCTCGACGATTGACACCGGCCAGCATCTTTTCCGGGTGATGATCTGGATGATAAACATCGGCCAACATCAATTATAGGCGATGATCAAGATGTTTGTAATTGGTTTTAAACTAATTGGCCAGGAGGATATGGCATCAGCTTGGACGATGTAACTAATTTTCTTCTAATCGTCCCAAATCATCCCTTTATGATTGAGCTTAATTTGTACTGATTTGCCAGGATGATATTCCTATCATCCTGGATGATAATGTCAGCAAGTTGAAATTAATGAGCTATTTTAAAGCTTTTCTATTTAAGAGCTCTTGTTTAACATTTTGAATCATATTTTGCTACTGTCTTGACCTGAGAGAGCCTAGAGGAGAGTGAGAGAGAGCAAGAGAGGGAGAGGAACTTGTGAGGGGGAGTTTATGAGAGGATTCACAAGGGTTTCTCCAAGTAAGGTTCCAAGTCATCTTCTCCGATCATCGTCCCTTGTCCTTGGAAGGTTGAGAGAGGTAAACTTCAGCAATCGATTGAGATTCTCTGCCTGCTTCAGTAGGAAGCAAAATGAGTTGGGTTCTCTGGCTCGTCGGGGTTGGCGAAAAGGAGTTTTTGTAAGGGCTTCTCTTCCTTGTTGTGGGAGCAAAAGGAGAGTCACGTTTGTAGTGCAATACT
>NW_021446691.1:0-219 GCF_001605985.2 Dendrobium catenatum
TTCTCTAGCTTGCTCTCACTTGCTCTCTCTCTCTCTCCCTCTCTCTCTTGCACTCCCTTGCTCGCCCTCTCACTCTCTCCCTCTCTCTCTCTCTCTCTCTCAGTCACTCTCTCTTTATCTCTCTTCCTCTCTCTCTCCCTCTCTCCCTCTCTCCCTTGCTCTCTCTTTCTCTCCCTTGTTCTTTCTCTAGCTCGCTCTCACTTGCTCTCTCTCTCTGCT
>NW_021446692.1:0-292 GCF_001605985.2 Dendrobium catenatum
AATAAGAAATGAGATAGAGAGAAAAAATCATGACTTTCCTTCTTTTGATTATTTTTAAAGAAGTTAACCACAACTTATATAAAAATTTATAAACAAAAAGAGGTAATTTTTTTTTTTTTGAAAAAATGATCTTTGAAAAGATTTAATTTTCTAAAGTGTGAAAAAGTGATACATTTGTGTTGATCAGAGAAAACTTCATAAAAAAATGCAAAGACTAATTAGCACTTTTAAAAAAACAAAAAAAATACTAAGAAGAAAAAAACTAAAGAAAATATAGAAAATAAACAAAAAC
>NW_021446693.1:0-216 GCF_001605985.2 Dendrobium catenatum
AATAGCTTACTCTACAACCCTAAGATTATACATCTACATTCTCTCTCTCTCTTTTTTCCTTAGGCTCAGTGATCCTTTTCAAGAGAAAGGTGTAACGCCCCAGGCATCCATAGTGAAAGGATTCGTCTGACAGTCTCAATCAATCTCTATTTCTGCTCCCATGCTCGGACCAGAAATTGTTAACCACATATAATGAGCTTCAAAAAGCTCAGCAGG
>NW_021446694.1:0-345 GCF_001605985.2 Dendrobium catenatum
GGTGAACGAATATACAGAGGAGTTTCACCGGCTTAGCACTCGAAATAATCTAAATGAATCGAGTAACCAGTTGGTGGCCAGGTATATTGGAGGATTACGGGAAGCCATTCAAGACAAATTGGAGTTGAATGCCATATGGTCGTTATCCCAGGCGATCAATTATGCCATCAAGGTGGAAATGCAGTTGAGCCGGCATCAATCCAGTCGAACTCACAGGCGCACAGCTGATTATTCAGCGGATGGCAGTAAATCATCACTTCCATACACAGGTCACTCTAACAAGGCTACGGGTGCATCTTCTGGAATGTCGCCTCAAGCAACCATTAGTCCTACAGGACTTGAAAG
>NW_021446695.1:0-250 GCF_001605985.2 Dendrobium catenatum
CGAATCTCTGCTTTCAGCCATGCGTAAGTTATGGAAGCTGAAAGGTATGATGAAATTGCTCTCTTTAAGTGATGGTTTTTTCATGCTCAAGTTTTCGGCGCATGAAGATTATGACATGGTTTTGGCGGGTGGTGTTTGGTTTTTGCTTGGTAAACCTTTTGTTTTACAAAAATGGGTTCCCAATTTCAAACCGGTGAGGGAAGAATTTTCCTTTATTCCGATCTGGTTCAAAATAATTGATCTTCCTCTT
>NW_021446696.1:0-211 GCF_001605985.2 Dendrobium catenatum
TATTGAACAAACATAACTTTGGTGGCTTGTGATATTCATTTTATACCCAATCTTTGGCATATTATATTATACACTCTTTGTACTATATTATTCATATTTTTTATCATTATTTTCAAGCATGGTATTTTGGCGGTAGTTAGAGAATCGTTTAACTTAGGGGATGCCATTATGTTATTTTGATATCCTTAGTTGTGGTTTTGGAATTATAATC
>NW_021446697.1:0-237 GCF_001605985.2 Dendrobium catenatum
TATTATGATTATCATTATTTCATTAAATAAATGTTAAGTTTCATAAACTTTAAAATATTATTTTATTCAATTTTAATAGTTATTTTTAAATTCTTGTTATTTTAAATTATTTTTAAATCTCTTTGTTACTTTAAACTTTAAAAATTCATACATTTCTCATTTTAAATCCATTTTCGACGCAGAATATCTTGTTTTGATCGTATTTGAATTATGCACAATTTGAGATCATATTTGTTT
>NW_021446698.1:0-242 GCF_001605985.2 Dendrobium catenatum
TGGTTCCCCTATTCCAAGTAAATTTATTACCCAAAAAACCAATGTCATGAAGGTTACAGTTTAAAATCATGTCGTTGAAATCCTCCATGGCAAGAAATTGAGGAGAAAGACCACCAATCCTTTCAGAGGAATTGGTAATACAATTAAAATCTCCTCCAACCAACCATGGATCATTAATAGTGGAACTGAAATCACAAAGCAGATCCCAAAGAATTTTTCTACCAGCTCTAGTACAAGAAGCA
>NW_021446699.1:0-231 GCF_001605985.2 Dendrobium catenatum
TATATCCTTAATGACTTGAATATAAGCATTATTAACCCCTTTCTTATGTAGAACTCTCCATAGCACTTATCTTGACCTTTTATCATATGATTTCTCTAAATCATTAGAAATCACAAGTAGATCCTTCTTATTCTCTCTATACTTCTCCATCAAACTTCTCAATAAATGTATAGCTTTCATAGAAAACCTACCTAGCATGAATTCAATTTGATTTTGAGAAATAATAGTGTC
>NW_021446700.1:0-508 GCF_001605985.2 Dendrobium catenatum
TCTATATTTCTCCATCAAACCTCTTAATAAATGTATGTCTTCCATAGTAGACCTACCCGGCATGAATCCAAATTAATTTTGAGAAATATTAGTACCGTGCTGCAACCTACGCTCCATAACTCGCTCTTATAGTTTTAAAATATGACACATTAACTTAATTTCTTTATTATTTGCACTCTTGTACATCACCTTTATTCTTAAATATAGGAATTAACACACTCATTCTTCAATGATATGACATCTTTTTAGTCTTTAAAATAGCATTAAAAAGTTTAGTAAGCCAAGAAATTCCTTCATCTCCTAAGCATTTTCACATCTTTATTGGAATATCATCAGGTTCAATAGCTTTTACACTCTTCATTTTTTTAAAGTCTCTCTAACTTCAGTTTTACTTATACGTCTATAAAAACAAAAATCTTTATTTTCATTTAGGGTAATAAAGTCACTAAATTCAATAATATTTTTACATTTTTCATTAAAAAGTTTAGCAAAATACCTCATCCACCTT
>NW_021446701.1:0-232 GCF_001605985.2 Dendrobium catenatum
TATATATATATATATATATATTTGCATGATTCAAATGTATAGAGAGTTAATGTAATGATCGCATAAATAAAATCAACTAATCTCAATTATTGCATCTAAAAGACTTTGATTATAAGCCACACAAGTTATGAACAATAATAATATTTGTATAAATAAATGGCAATCATGAGTATTGATATATCATAAAAAAATTATCTTGATCGGGCATGAATCTCGAGGCAAAATCAAGCTA
>NW_021446702.1:0-254 GCF_001605985.2 Dendrobium catenatum
TTCAGCCAATCCATGTCTATGCAATCCGTCCCTTGCAACTTCCAATTATCCTTATGCCAGAAATTCTGCATGTATTTGATCACGCCTGCATTATCTCCCTCTATAATGACTCCATAAAAATCAAACATCCAAACAGAAAGGATTTTGTCAATGTACTTAAAAGCTAACAATTCAACTTGTGTGCTGTCCCAATGTGTTATACCCCAACCAGCTGCAACAATCAGCTTCCCTTCACAATCTCTTATTACAATTCC
>NW_021446703.1:0-490 GCF_001605985.2 Dendrobium catenatum
TTCTAAGTCCTGATCGTCCAGGACGATTTTAACATTTATCCCGGGACGAACATCTCAGGATTCTCACTTTGCACTATTCATCCAGACGAAATGCACGGTACGTCTCTGGATGAAACTCTCTGTATAAAATCGTACAGGATGAAATTAAGCTTCGTCTCTGGACGAAACTCTCTGTATAATTTCATCCAGGATGAACTGAATTCATCCCAGGATGATGGGAACTGACTATGACAGTTTCTCGTAACGTTATACAGTTTTCAGAATCGACCTTTAATATAACTATTCGTACCTGACGAAATTTTTCATCCCAGCACGAACCTATTTCGTCCCAGGATGAAATTGGTTCGTACTGATGCACAAATGGTTCGTACTGGACAATTTTTACACATTTCATACGGGACTAACTCAGGTTCGTACGGGACGATCCACTACGTAGAAAAAACTTGAAATTAACAGTTTTTTGGACGGTTTTTCATGTCCTTTCTATATA
>NW_021446704.1:0-208 GCF_001605985.2 Dendrobium catenatum
CAACAGCTGACTACGATAGCCCAGGCCCTGACGTGGAGGGTTTACCTGGACGCTTCACAGGAGGATGTTGACCCGCTTTCCTCTCCAGTAGTCACAGGAACTACTGTCGAATGCTTAAAAGAAAAAGAAGTTGATTTTGTAGAGAGGAAGTGTGTAGATGAGAGATGTATTTGGATGGCGGATGGGGGTGTTAAAACCCTCTCCCCTC
>NW_021446705.1:0-350 GCF_001605985.2 Dendrobium catenatum
TTTTTTTTTTTTTTTGAAGAAATGTATATAGCAATTTTATTCAATAGAGAAATATACAAAAACTAAGTGATTGAATAACAATCACATTCCTCTTTTAACATAGAAATAAAAATAGGAGGCTAGCAGTCAAGTAAAGTAAAGATCCAATTATCCGTCTAAATTTCTTTTGATCAATAGATTTTCCCTTAGGGTCCTTATCCAACTGAACTGAGGAACTCATTGGTGTACTAACATATTTAGCATTGTCTATTTTATACTTTTTGAGGATGTCCTTAACATATTTAGATTGACTAAGAAATGTATCTTTCTCAATTTGCTTAATGTTAAAGCCTAGAAAGTAACTTAAGTCT
>NW_021446706.1:0-223 GCF_001605985.2 Dendrobium catenatum
AATCGAACGATTTCTACCGGTGGCGAGCAGGATTTTTTGAGTGAATCGCGGCCATCTATAATCTTTGGTTTCTTTGGGATTATACGATACAATTCTCATGTAATCTTTGTATTTAATTATGTAATAAGTTCATTTTTAAATCATATTAAAAATAATTCCAATATAAATTTATTTAAAATAAAATAAAATATTTGTTGCATATATTTAATTAAGATATTTAAAA
>NW_021446707.1:0-240 GCF_001605985.2 Dendrobium catenatum
ATTTTTAAAAGATCTGTCCCACGGATCAAAGAACAATGGGTTAATAAAAATTCTGGCAGGAATTTTATTGATCCAAGTGAAATTCAAATTAATGCTGAGAATGAACCATTGGATAAGCCATCAAATTTAAAGAACAAAAGCCCTGAAGATGTCACTTTTGCTGTGAAGTTGCCGATTCAAGATATCCCTGAAATTTAAAATTCTGCACCCACGGAGAAGGATTTGCCTCCCTTATCTTCT
>NW_021446708.1:0-241 GCF_001605985.2 Dendrobium catenatum
TAACTTGTTTCAAGGGGACATTCCATCATCTCTTAAAGCATTAAAAAGCCTTGAGTGGTTTAATCTTTCATATAACAATTTATTTGAAAAAATACCCAAATTCTCAGAATCCCTTCAATATTTGGACCTTTCTTACAATCAGCTTAAAGGAGAAGTTCCACAAAATGGTATTTTTTTGAACAAAAGTGCATTTTCAGTGTATAAAAATGACAAACTTTGTGGAGGTATTGTTGAATTAAAG
>NW_021446709.1:0-302 GCF_001605985.2 Dendrobium catenatum
TGCAGGAAACGTTCAGGCATCGGTTAGGTCGGAAGAGAAGGTACGCGGTGTTGTGGCATTGACTTTGACGTGCAGTAACGAAAGCTTGAATAACTCATTATTCGGCTTTCTTTCATTCGTCCGCTTAGTACATGCTCGGTATCGCTCAATACATGCTCGGTACCACTCAGTGCATGCTCGGTACCGAACCAGTACCGCTCGGTACTGAGCGGTACATGATCGGTACTGAGCTGTACATGCTCGGTACTGATCTGTACATGCTCGGTACTGTAATATCAGTTTTTGCTCCAGGTTCGTCCGGG
>NW_021446710.1:0-344 GCF_001605985.2 Dendrobium catenatum
ATATCTCCATGTTTATTGTGCTTTTGATTTATGTTACTTTCATAATAAAGAAAAATACTTTATGATTTATGGAAGTGCAACAATCAAATCATAATAATCATCTTTTATGTTAGAAGAAAATAAATTTCCTTTTGCAAAAGTTATGTGATGACTTTGAAGAGAAGGTTTAACGACGAAATATAAAATAATAATTATAGAGCATATCTTAAGACAAAATAAAATAATTGTCTTAGGAGAATATGTTGAAATTTGAAAGGTGAGAAATTAATAATCTCTTAAGAAATGTTGCTAATAGAAATAATTTTATTTAATTAAGCCAAACAAAAATGCCATAATTTATTAAT
>NW_021446711.1:0-285 GCF_001605985.2 Dendrobium catenatum
GAGAGAGAGAGAGAGAGAGAGAGAGGAGTCTTCCTCTTACCCGTAGCCATCAAAGCCGGCCTCCTCCGATTCCGTCCCTGTCCAGGCCGAACCCCTCTGCAGCTGTCCGACTCCACTCCTTCGGCGACTTTCCCTTACTGTCGGATTAGAAGTTACGACATTTTAATCGGAAGCATGGACAGGAGATCGCTGGCTGTGAAGGTAAACTTCTACCCTTTGCGCGCTTCTTCGGCCGAACCAGAGAGTAAGAGGGCAAATTATTGGGTCAGGTGACCGAACGCAGAG
>NW_021446712.1:0-284 GCF_001605985.2 Dendrobium catenatum
AAAAGAGTGATTAATGGCATGACTAAAAATTTAAGTATATTTTTTATAAAAAAATGACTGAATAGCATCCAAAGTTACAAATACTTTACCATATTAATAATTATACTCTTGAGAAATTGTAATTAAGGAAAATATGACTATAATGTGACATGTTTTTAAATAAAATTATCTGCTAGATGAAAGTGGATCCCATCAATAATGTGCCTGCATAAAGGAGGTAATAAAAAATAAAAAAGAAGCAAAGTGAGAATTTTTAAAAGATTTCTCATTACTTTTACAAAAAA
>NW_021446713.1:0-204 GCF_001605985.2 Dendrobium catenatum
ACATGAGTATAGTTGTAGGTTTTGGTGACATGTTGGGTTTTTTAGCTCATTATATATAGTTTAAATATTTTCAAGTTAGGGCAGAATATCAGGAATGTGAGATTGATCATGATTCTTTAGGTTTATTGTTAGCTTGTTTCTTTTTATCAGTAGTAATTCTTTTGTACTTAGGATATGATATATATGATATGATTGTATAGATCT
>NW_021446714.1:0-231 GCF_001605985.2 Dendrobium catenatum
ATTTGGAATTGGTTGATGAACATAATGCATTAAAAGCTTCACACACCTCACTTAAAGTTAATTTTAAGAAATCTAAGGAGATAGAAAAGAATTTGAGGATTGAAAATGAAGTTTTAAAAAGCACTAATTTGAAGATTCAAAATGATTTAGAAGCATGTAAGAAAACTAGAATGACATCTACTTTTGATCAAATTCCAAAACCTAGGAAGAGGCATTATAACTCAAATCATT
>NW_021446715.1:0-228 GCF_001605985.2 Dendrobium catenatum
ACATTCCACAATCCTATGTCCCGGCTGACCACATCTGAAATAAAGACCAGCTAGCTTGTAGCACTGGCCATAGTGTCGCCGTCCACAACTCTGGCACACAGGTGTCGTACTAACAGATCCAGAACTCGTCGTACTGGTAGCAGTACCAGACGACCCTCCACTCCTCCTGGAATCGGATCTGTTGACTCCAGGTCCAAAATCAGCTACAAATCTCCTCTTCCCAGAGGA
>NW_021446716.1:0-677 GCF_001605985.2 Dendrobium catenatum
AATTTTGTGTTGATTGTCTTTGGTTCAAAATTATTATTTTGTTGGGTTAATTGAAAGCACGTAAGGAGAAAAGAGAAAAAGATTGGAATTTTCGTGAGAATTCCCGTCGTAACTTTTGATCCTATAGAAACGAGAGGTCTATTTCAAAACTCTCCTTCACACGAAACCGAAGGACGAAAAGACAAATAAGCTCCTTTAGAAACAGACTCTTTCAATTGTATTCAGTAGTGTCCTAGAATCTCTTGATGTATCCATATGCTTTCTTGTGAGAGATTTAGGCTTCGTTTGGGATGGCTTTTTTATTGCTTTCTAAAATGGAGTTTTAGTACAATTTTTTAATTTTTGTATTAAAACTCTGTTTTAAAAAGCAGTAAAAAAGCCGTCCCAAACGAAGCCTTAGAGCTAATTTAATTTGGCTTCTTCATTTATAAATTAAGTAATAGTCAGAAAGCTACCTCAAAGTAGCTTCAAAATATTATTTTTAAAATCACATCTTTTATAAAGCAATTTTCTCCAATAAAGATGATTGCCGAAGTATGTATGGAATATTAAGAAACACTACATTCAATCAAGCTTTTTAATTTAATTTACCTTTTGCACTATTTTGTCATTTTCTTTCTGTTTTTCATTGTAATTTAGTTGGGATCTTAAGCTATTAGGTTTCTTTTTTTTTTTTT
>NW_021446717.1:0-1426 GCF_001605985.2 Dendrobium catenatum
CGAGATTATGATAATTCAAAGTGATCATGGAGGAAAATTTGAAAATGAAACATTTGAAGATTTTTGTAAGGAGAAAGGAATTGATCATAATTTTTTTACACCTAGAACCCCTCAGCAGAATGGGTAGTCAAAAGGAAAAATAAAACATTAACAGAAGCCGCTCGAGCCATGTTGGAAGAATATTCACTTCCTAAATATTTGTGGACTGAGGTGGTTAGCACAATTATTATGTTCTGAATATGGTGAATGTTAGATCTAACTTGAATAAAACACCCTATGAATTACTAAAAAGAAGAAAACCTAATTTGTCACATTTGCATGTTTTTGGATGTAAGGTATTCATACATAACAATGGAAAATCTGCCTTAGGAAAATTTGGTTCAAAATCAGATGAAGGAATTTTTATAGAATACTCAAGTGTTGGAAAATCTTATAGAGTATTATGTTAAGAGAGTTACTATTTGCATGTTTTACATTCTTGTAACTTATATAGTTTTGATGACTCCAAATATTATTATTTTATGTGTAGTTACTCCTAACACTTTTTAGAAAATTTGTTTTTGCTCTTGTGTGTACTAATATTTCAGGAAAATTGAACTCCAAACTACTGAAGACTTCAAATCAAATTCAGCATGAGATGTCTTGTATTTTGAAGCTTATAATTTTTGTATGAATTAAGTTTGAGAGAGACTGATTGTAATTGAGTGAATAAACACACACACACATGAGGAGATCTTAAAAATTTTGTACTGATCGTATGGGATGAATACAATTCGTACAGGACGATCAGGTCAGTTATCTCCTTATAAGAATAATGGAACGAACAGGTTTTGGAGAAAATTTTTCTAAGTCCTGATCGTCCAGGACGAAATTATTTTTGTCCCAGGATGAGTTAGGCTCTGTAAAAATTTCATTTAGATGAAATCTATAATCGTGCCAGGATGACTTGGGCTCTGTAAAAATTTTGTCCAGACGAAATCCAAATCGTCCCTGGACGAAGTCTTCTCTGTAAAAATTTCGTTCAGATGAAATTCATAATCGTGCCAGGACGAGTTGCCCTCTGTAAAAATTTCATCCAGACGAGGTCCTGTTCATCCCAGGACGATGGGAACCGACTTAAGTAAGTTGGTTACATCCTATGGTAATTTGGGAACCGACCAATGAAATAAATGTTCGTCCGGACGAACCTAGTTTGTACGGGACGATGATCATGTACGAATATAGTTCGTACCAATATTCATTAGGATTGTTTCAGACACTTTAAGTGAAATTGTCCAGGACGATCTACGATCGTACGGGACGATCCATTTTATGTTGACTTAAATATTTACATTTTTTGGACGGTTTTTCTTATCTCTCCTATATAAGGTCCAATTTTTACTGCCGCCCAATCTTTTTGCTCATTGATCTTTGTGCCTATTGAAAG
>NW_021446718.1:0-272 GCF_001605985.2 Dendrobium catenatum
TTGAACATGTGGGTTGTCGAATGAGAATTAGACTTATATTTCTCTTATGGTAAAACATCAAATGCTTGATTAACTTTTTATTGTTGAGTTATGATTAGTTGGGAGGATTTTACATGGTGTTACAATAATTGATTTGTTTCATTAGTGAAGTTTGGAGAAAATATTGAATGATTGTGAGTTTTATATCTCTCTTATTACTATGAAAGAAACATATCGTTAGCATTGGGTTTTAACAAAAAATCAATGTTATGAGAGTATGAACTTTATCATAT
>NW_021446719.1:0-316 GCF_001605985.2 Dendrobium catenatum
TAGAATAGATCTGGATTGATTCGGAATCTGGAAGGGTTTTAGTGACCTCATACAAAAATGAGGTCAACAAATGGACCCCCAATGTGTTTAGTAGAAGGAACTTCTGCTGCACACATTGGCGTTGACCGAATGGAAATTTAAAAGGGATCTCAAGAATGTAAGGGAGGGCATCACCCAACTTTACGTCTATAGGAAGCTGATAGAAGACTTACACCTAATAGACAGATTAATTGGAAACTAAGGTAGGGAATACCTAACCTTGGGTCTAAGGAAGGGCACCACCCAACCTTAGGCCTACAGGATGCTGATAGAAGAC
>NW_021446720.1:0-487 GCF_001605985.2 Dendrobium catenatum
ATCTATCCCTTCTATTTGGTTATACCCCTTAGCCACTTATCTTGCTTTATTCTTAACCACTACTCCAGAATCATTCACCTTGTTCTTAAAGAATCACTTTGTTCCAACTACACTTTGTACCTTAGGTCTTTCTACAAGCTCCCAAACATCATTCCTAATAAATTGAGTCAACTCCTATTGAATGGCTAAAATCCAAAACTTATCAGTAAGGCCTTGGTTTATGTTGATGGGTTCAGTCATTGAGATAAAGGCAGAGTGGTTCACCTCCTTCCTTAATCCATGTATAGTCCTAACTCCATCAGAAGGGTCTCCTAAGATCAAATCCTTGAGGTGACTTGTAGAGTATCTCTAATCTCTAGGCATGGTGTGAGACAGTCCAACCCTTTCATCCAGATCTATATTTTCTACTTCTTGGTTGACATTTCCTGCTCCTTCGATGTTTTGGTGACCTACTCCCTTCTCCAAATTTTCTACTCCAGTGGTAATC
>NW_021446721.1:0-317 GCF_001605985.2 Dendrobium catenatum
TATTTATTATTTTGAACTAATCATCTAGGACGATCATGAAATCATCCTAGATAATCAGTTTACTTTTCCATCATCCAAATATGTATTTAGGGTGATGTTCTGGATGATACTTAATAATTTGAACTAATCGTCTAGGATGATATGAATATCATCCTGGACAATAATATCGATTTATTATAATTAAGAGCAATTTTGGAGCTCTTATATTTAAGACCTCTTATTTACCCAAGATTATATCTCTTTTTGTTGTATTGACCTGTGAGAGCCAATACGAGAGGGAGAGGTTGGGAGAGAGAGAGAGAGAGAGAGGATCTAAT
>NW_021446722.1:0-538 GCF_001605985.2 Dendrobium catenatum
TCGGCCTGGACGATATTCTCAATTCAGAAAGAATCAGACGCTATAATCAGTTTAGGTATTCTTTATTTTAGGAAATCGGCCAGGACGGTATTTATATCATCTAGGACGATGTAACTCAATCATACCTAAATTGATCTGGTATTATTTGGAAATTATTAATAGCTGATTGATACGATCACTTCATCCGGGCCGATTAGACATCGTCCAGCTTCTTTTCAGGACGATATTCAGGATGATTTTCCTCATATTTGAACTAATCGGCCAGGACGATATGCCTATCGTCCTGGAAGATAATGTCGGTAACTTGCATTAATGAGCTCATTTTTAGCTCTTCTATTTAAGTTATGACATGACACTTTGTTAGCATCTTTGGCAGCCATTGTAGCTTCGTTCTTGTGGTGAAAACTTGAAGAGAGAGCTTAAAAGGGAGAGAGGAAAGGGTGGAGTTTGAGAGGGAGAAGATCCTGTGAGGGGGGAAACTCAAGAGAATGTTGAGGGGATTCCACACGGTTGCTCTGGCGAACTCGCACCTTAGTAC
>NW_021446723.1:0-215 GCF_001605985.2 Dendrobium catenatum
ACACATGGACCACTTGCATCAAATCCTCACAGCTCTATGACAAAATCAACTTCATCTCAATCCTTCTAAATGTGAGTTTGCGGTTCCCAGCACTTATTTCCTTGGTTTCATGATTTCCGCAAATGGTGTGCAGGTGGATCAAAAGAAGATCGCAGCAATCACCCAGTGGCCAGTTCCACAGTCCTTCTTCGATGTTCGCAGCTTTCACGGCCTTG
>NW_021446724.1:0-210 GCF_001605985.2 Dendrobium catenatum
CCCATTGGAATTTACAACCTCTATGATACGATTACCTCGCCTCCGAGCAGATGCAAAGGAATGGAAAAAATGCGAGTTCGTATCACCATCATCAATCCATCTGGCTTTCGCTCTCTGTTTCCACCAGGTTGCAAGCCGAGCTAGCGTAGTATTCAACTCAATTGCCTTCAATCTGAGTTCATGTTCCTGCTCCTCATTCAGCCCATTAGG
>NW_021446725.1:0-230 GCF_001605985.2 Dendrobium catenatum
AAATACCGAGTTGTACCGAGTTTTTTACAACTCGGTACAACTTGGTATTTGCTCAGGATTTGCTCGGTATTGCTAGAGATTTGCTCGGTATTGCAAGAAAAAACTCAATACAACTCGGTACAACTCAGTATTTGCTTAGGATTTGCTCGGTATTGCTAGGTATTTTCTCGGTATTGTTAGAAAAAACTCAGTAAAACTCGGTATTGCTCAGGATTTGCTCGGTATTTGCT
>NW_021446726.1:0-273 GCF_001605985.2 Dendrobium catenatum
AAGTCCAAAAATAACAAATTATTAAGGAAGTTTTTATGTCAAGCATGGAATTTAGTAAATATGAGAGAATCTAGAAAGTTATTTTCCTTTTAAATAGTGTTTCAACAAGAGAAACAAAACTAAAATATTTTATTAACTAAACCAAATAGACTTTTGAGCAATCTCTACCTAGGCCAATCTAAGTTACCTATTAAGGCATTTTGATAATGTGATTAAGCACAAATCTTGACTCTAGTTTCATATTAGCCTCAGCTTGATTCACTCTAGGATCAA
>NW_021446727.1:0-250 GCF_001605985.2 Dendrobium catenatum
TTTGGTTGGGGAATGTGGGGAAGGGTCGTGGAAACACCCTCACAAAATCTCAGGGGCTCTAGAGCTCTAGAGATCAAGCAAGAGTAAAAAAAAGTCCCAAAAATAACCTAATTCTCTCTATTTAAACTCCTAACCCTAAGAGGAACGGCTAGGATCGAATCATGATCATATTAGGAGGGAAATTAGAGGGATTAGGCCGTGGTTTTGAATTTTCATGCATTAAGAGCCATTAAACCCATTAATTATGTCT
>NW_021446728.1:0-263 GCF_001605985.2 Dendrobium catenatum
CGAGGCGTAAGCATCGAGGCGTTTTTTACTGGAATTGTACAAAGGCGGGCCTCAAGGAGAGCCTCATATTGCGCAATTTTAAACCATGACTGCAGTTATAGTCTTCAATTCCACCACGTTAAAAAAAACACGTACTGGGCTCTAGTGGCACCTGCTTAAAAAAGCACAGTGGTTTCCCCATAGGCACAAAGGTGCTTACGAGTACTCAAAGTTGTCTCCACCATGCTAAGAAAAGCTTTTGCATGGCCTACCTTTTTCGTCGC
>NW_021446729.1:0-276 GCF_001605985.2 Dendrobium catenatum
AATGTTTCTTTGGAGAGGAGCTAGTGATGGTGATTTGTAATATTAAAATTGATTTAGACAAAGATGAAGACGAGTTGGAACTGCTGAAAAACTACTCTAGGAAGATAGTTGCTGCTATGGCTAGAGAAGGAAAATTAGTTCTGGAAGATAAAAATTCGTCTTTTATTCAACATTAGAAGGACATTAAAAAGCTTAAACTCAATCCCAGGATTGCATTTTTTTGGTGGAGGATGTTGAAAGATGCAATTCCCTCTTGTGATTTTTTAATGCATAGAA
>NW_021446730.1:0-276 GCF_001605985.2 Dendrobium catenatum
CTGAATGTCGGGCCTTGAGTGACGTCGGGTCTTCGGCACAACGTCGGGTCTTTGGCAGAACGTCGAGCCTTAAGCAGGACGTCGGGTCTTTGGCAGAACGTCGGGCCTTAAGCAGGACGTCCGGCCTTTGGCAGAACATCGAGCCTTAAGAAGGACGTCGGGCCTTAAGCAGGACGTCGGGTCTCCAGCAGGGCGTTGGGTCTTTAGCAGGACGTCGGGTCTTCAGCAGGACGTCGGGCCTTAAGCGGGACATCGGGTCTTCAGCAGGACGTCGGG
>NW_021446731.1:0-286 GCF_001605985.2 Dendrobium catenatum
GAGGACTTAAAGTTGGAGAGGATTTAAAGAAAATAAAGTGCGGAAAAGTAATAGGACTTGATGATATTCTACTAAAAGTGTAGAAATGCTTTGTAGAACAAGGAATTTCTTAGCTTGCTAAATTTTTTAATATTATTTTGAAAACTAAATAGATGTATGATGAGTGGAGTGTGTTGGTTCCTATTTTTAAGAAGAAATGTGATGCACAAGAGTTTGCAAATTATAGATAAATTAAGTTAATGTATCATACATTAAAATTATGAGAGAGGGCAATTTAGCATGGGTT
>NW_021446732.1:0-395 GCF_001605985.2 Dendrobium catenatum
TAGTCAAAGAGCAATTATTACGACAGGTCATCTGATGCGTCCAGAGACTAACAATCACGCGCCACTTAATAATTACTGAATTTAATCAGGTCACTTAACGCGTACTGAAACTCGGTATTGAGCACTCGGTATTGCTCAGTATACGTTCGGATTTTCGATTTTTTGTCCGGACGTAATAATTACTCCTAATCAATGCATAGACTTTATAAATGTTAAAATTATGATTAAAAAGTGTTTTCTTGATTATAGAAACAAAAGGTCCGTGTTAATATCTAGAGAGCGGTCGCATGTCATTTTTTTTATTTTTTATTTTCCACAATTATAATTTTGTGCCATGAATTTTCTTAAAGACTTAACTTATACTTTTAGATAATATAATCTTCGACATCCACATA
>NW_021446733.1:0-323 GCF_001605985.2 Dendrobium catenatum
TTCAGAGAGCATTTCGTCCTGGAATGAATAGGAGCTCATCTGAATAAAAATTTTTCAGAGAGCATTTCATCCTGGGATGAATAGAAGTTTTTCTGGATGATTAGGACTTAGAAAAATTTTCTCACTACCTTTTTCGTTCCATTGCTCTTCCGAGGGGATTAACTAACTTGATCGTCCCGTAATAACAAGGTTCGTCGCGTACAATCAGTGTGATTTTTAAAGATCTCCCCAAGTGTGTGTGCTAAGCTTATTCAATTAAAATCATATTTTCTCAAACTCAATTATTATAAAAATTACAAACTTTAATTTATAAACTATCTCAT
>NW_021446734.1:0-272 GCF_001605985.2 Dendrobium catenatum
GTTACTTTCTTTTGCTTTTGTTTTTGTTTTTTTTTTTATTTGCTCTCAGTTTTTTTATGTGTTTTACATTCATTTGTGTGTTTTTTTTAAATCATCGCTGAAATGACATTATATTCCTTGTTCTTGTTTTTAAAAATTTGTAGTCAATGTATTTTTCATCTCTTAATCTCTTAGATGATAAAAATACTTTATGATTGTGTCTCTTTATCTAACCTATTTTAGTGGTATAGTTTTCTATTCTAATCAAAAATCTATTTTAAATTAAAGATTGT
>NW_021446735.1:0-220 GCF_001605985.2 Dendrobium catenatum
GATGAGGTTGGATCGAATCCCCCTGGGATTGATCGTCTGTTGATTGAGATACAATGAATATTGTGTTTTTCTCAAATCAACGCTATGCTTAATGTTTTATTTTAGGACCACTTATATTCTTCTGTTTAAAGAAGATGACATAAATGATAATGATCAAGCAAAGTTTTACTATATAAAAGGCAGTACAAAATTTCATGATGGAAATAGAAATGCTACATAA
>NW_021446736.1:0-233 GCF_001605985.2 Dendrobium catenatum
TTAATTTCTACTCATTTTGTCAGTTTTCTTCTCGTGTATCTTTTGTGTTCAAGAAATATAGGGTCTCCTATATTCCTTGTCTACATCATCTTTGCTTCCCTTAAGGACTTTTCTTGAGAGAGAAATTTCTCTAAAGTATTCAAGTGGAGAAGAGGGAGAGAGGTGGCCGACCAAAGAGGGGTGGCTTGGGAAAGACATAGGTTCAAATTTTAGAGGGAGGAAGGTGGAGGGAA
>NW_021446737.1:0-360 GCF_001605985.2 Dendrobium catenatum
ATTAATTGACGGTCAAACTGTCGGCTAAACCGCCGTTAGTACCGGCGGCTAGACAACCGCCGGTAATAGCTGAATTTCTTGTAGTGCCAACAAAATTTCTAGCAAAATTATTAGAAAAAAATTCACCGTTGCACCCCTATTAATTATATATTTTCTTATAATGGTAATCTAATTTAGACCAACCAATGAAATAATCTTTTTAAGAGATTTTAGTGAGTGTGTGCCTATTTATTGCCAATGGATTCTATTCCATACTAAAATCCATCACAAGTAATTTTCAAGTTTTTTTTTTTTTGTTTATTTATCATTAATATTATAAAAACTTGTTTAATAAATAAAAATTAGAAAGCATATGTCAAA
>NW_021446738.1:0-384 GCF_001605985.2 Dendrobium catenatum
AGAATAATTCAAGCATTTAGCATGCATTGAGCATTGATTTATTCTATTCTGCTTAATTTAGTAAAAGGAATATTAGTTTTGACTCCATCTACAATACATGATGGTACAAAATAACTAGTTTGAATCATACGCCACATTCAATAATCAATTAATTTCAAGAAAGTATACATATAAATTTAAATTAAAATAAATATTTTCAAATAAAAGTGGGTGCATGATTGAATAACCTCATACAATGTTATGATTTCCAAAGTTAGCTATTGATCATTTTTTTAAAAGATGCATAAAACTTTATTTTTGAATCCAGCTCTAAAATCACTTTGAATGTTTTTTGACTTATAAAACTAGTTTCGAGGCTAACTAAGAGGTGGGGGGGGGGGGGGG
>NW_021446739.1:0-279 GCF_001605985.2 Dendrobium catenatum
TGTGTTAACTGCTTCAGCCCAAAAGTATTTTGGAAGTTAATATTCAGCAAGCATGGCTCTAGCGGCTTCCACCAAGGTCCGGTTCTTCCTTTCAGCTACCCCATTCTACTGAGGGGTCCTAGGGGATGAAAAATTATGGCTAATCCCCTTGTCCTCACAAAAATCTCCAAATCTTTCATTTTCAAACTCTCCCCCATGATCACTATGGATTGTCAAAATCTCACAACCTAGCTTTTTCTGAATCCAAGTAGAAAATGTTTTAAACTCCTCAAAAGACTC
>NW_021446740.1:0-325 GCF_001605985.2 Dendrobium catenatum
TCTTTCTATTTTGAGCTTACCGTCCTGGCCGATACACATATTGTCCAGGCCAATATGTTAATGACGGCTGCCTTAATTAAGAATCCTTATTTATACATTTCTGTTTTAAGCCTGATCATCCAGGACGATATAAATATCGTCCTGGGCAATATGAGTAAAAACAGAAATTCTAAGTCTCTGAAGTGTGTGTGTGTGTAGGGTTGCTTAGCATTAGTCTCTTTGACAATTACAAGAAGACTCAAGAAGTAAAAAATTACAGACTGACTCAACCCTAAACCTATGCACTTTTGAACTGGCTTTGTCGGTTCGTCCGATCTTCGATTCC
>NW_021446741.1:0-323 GCF_001605985.2 Dendrobium catenatum
GTATCATTTTTTTTATCCTATGCTAAGTTTTTTGATCAAAATCGAGTCGAACTAATGATTAATTATCATTAGTTTAAACTAATCATTATTAAGCTTAATTCATTTCAAATTAATTATTTTTAGTAAATGATTTGTTATTGATTAATTATAATTAATCTACTTTTATTAAAGATTAATTATCATTAATTTAAATTAATCATTATAAACCTTAATTAATTTTAAATTACTTACTTTTAATAATGATTAGTTATTATTAATCATAATTAATCATTTCTATTTATGATTAATCATCATTAGTTTTAATTAATTATATTTACTTATTT
>NW_021446742.1:0-256 GCF_001605985.2 Dendrobium catenatum
TACTATATATAAGTATTATACATACAATATATAAGCATCATACATATTATGCATAAGTTTGTACACACTGTATACAAGTTTATATATATTATGTATATATTTGTACACAATGTGTTTAAGTTTGTATACACTTTATATAAGTATTATACATATCGTGTATAAATTTATACACACTGTGTATAAATTTGTACACATTGTGTATATGTTTGTATCAACTATATAGAAGTATTATACACACTTTATATAAGTTTGTACA
>NW_021446743.1:0-501 GCF_001605985.2 Dendrobium catenatum
GGTAATCCGTCGGAAACAACGATACAACGAAATGTATCGTACGTACCAGCGAATATGATCCGTCGGCCACTACCGTCGCAAGTCCGGCGGATATTCCGCCGGTAAGTACCGGCACAACAATTGCGTCGTAAAATAACCGTGGAATTTCGATGGCGCAACTCCGGCAACTTATCCGCCGTTAATTACCGTCGCATTATACGACGGTCAATACCGGCGCATTAGGCGTCTGAATTCTCATATTCTTCACATCGGCAAACAAACCGTTTAATGCGCCGACAATGCGTCGGAAACTACGCCGGAACTGTTTCCGGCGCAACTTATACATCGGAAACAAATTATCGACGCACCATAAACCGGCGGAGATATTTGCGCCGGAACATGCGTCGGAAACTACCGGTTCCGTCGAATTGTACATTGGTTCCGGCGGATTAAGTCCGCCGGTAATAACAGGTTTTCCTGTAGTGTAGATTTTTTTTGTAGTGATTGTGCTTAACAAGGTAA
>NW_021446744.1:0-853 GCF_001605985.2 Dendrobium catenatum
TTAAATATTACATATGTAAATAAATGATATAAAATGGTAGGTATGTAAATCCCCCATAATAAAAAGATTGCACGGTTTGTCATATTTTTTTCACTACTTTTCTGTTTTATTTTTCTTATAAATTTTACCTTTGCATATAATTTCAACCATTTATGAAAACTCAATACTTAAATGTAAAAGTTCTCAAAGCTGAAGAATAAAAAAGTTCAAAATTTAATTGAAACTTGTCTCAAGTTTTTCCCTTTATGAGATTAATTATAGGACTTCATTAACAGCTTAATTATGTCTTAACTATTTCAAATGTTTATTATTAACATCATCATGTTTAATTACAATGCATAATTAATCATTAAAATCCCTTAATTAATTGCTCAAGGACTCGCGTGTCATTTCAGCCAAAACTTTTTCTAGTATTTTTAATCTGAAGCAAACATTTAATATAAATAAAATTTTATTCCTAAATCTTAGTAATAACATTAGAAAAATAAAAAGCAGGTCATGATATTATGACTGTATTTTGATTGGAATAAACTTAAGAAATTGACATATAATATTTTTATCATATTCAAATTAGGGTGTTCAAAATTAGGTCACAAGAGGTTCAGATTAAACTCGAAAATGACCCGACATTAATTGACATGATCCGCACCTAACCCGTTTTTGCAAACGAGTTAGATATTTCTACCCAGACCTGACCCGTATGTAATAACCTGCAATAACAAGGTTAGATAAAGCAGAACTTAGAATTTAGAACTGAGAAGAAGCAGAACAGGGGAAGAGGAAGCTTCGGTATTCATTTCTCCTTGGTAGTTTTGCTGATACATTTGAGTATTTAACAATAGTAAAAGGAATC
>NW_021446745.1:0-247 GCF_001605985.2 Dendrobium catenatum
TGAATAGTCAGAAATTGGTTGTCCATTATAGGGGTGTCAATTTTTGACACGACTCAAACCTGACCCAGAAAAATCCGGGTTAGGGTCAACCCGGATCCGAAATAAGTCGGGTTCAACAAATCAACCCGTTTTAAAAATCGGGTCGGGTTTGAGTTGACCCAGCAACCCGAAAATGACCTGAAATTGACACAAAACTCCTATTTGACCCGGAAACCCGAGATTGACCCGTTTTGACCCGAAAATCGAA
>NW_021446746.1:0-258 GCF_001605985.2 Dendrobium catenatum
ATACTTTATAAAATAAAATTATTTTATTCTTTTGTAAAATGTTCTGTGATTAAATTAGTCAATGAATTTGACGAGCATAAAAACTTATAAAATATTTAAATTTTAGCCTCCTTTTGTATGAATTAATTATTATTTCAAAAAAGTAAATAATTTTTTCATGCTCCGATAATGCAAAATAATAATTTTGTACTTAGTGTTGGCATTTTAGAGAAAGAAGACAGAGGATGAGCTCCGTCCTCCACTTGCGGGGATTGTTCG
>NW_021446747.1:0-718 GCF_001605985.2 Dendrobium catenatum
TCCAAATTTCTTCAAAAAGAGAGTTGTATCCACACTTTCTTTTTCAAAAGATCTTTCAAGTGGAAGGTGTTCAACCTCTCATACCAAGCCCTAGGTGCCAATTTTAATCCATATAATGCCTTTTTCAACTTGAACACATGATTTAGCTATTTAGAATTTTCAAAACCTGAAGGTTGTTCTACAAAGATATTCTCTTCAATTACCCCATTTAAAAAAATACTTTTCACATCCATTTGAAATAATTGGAAACCTCTAAAACAGGCAAAGGCTAGCAAAACCCTAATTGCTTCAAGTCTAGCTACAGTCTCCTCAAAATCAATACCTTCAATCTAATTATACCCCTTAGCAACTAATCTAGCCTTATTTCTAATGACTATCCTGAGTCATTCATTTTATTTTTGAATACACACTTAGTTCCAACAACACTTTGATCTTTTGGCCTTGAAGTTAATTCTCAAATTTTATTTCTTATAATTTGATTCAACTCTTCTTGCATGGCCAATACCCAAAATTTATCAGAAAGTGCTTGATCAATATTAGTGGATTCTATAGTTGAAATAAAGGCTGAACGATTGACTTCCTTGTTTAATCCATGTCTAGTTCTAACACCCTCACTAGGTTCACCTATAATCAATTCCTTTTGGTGGTTTTTAGAAAATCTCAAATCTCTAGACAAAGGGCTTTCTATCTCCAAATTTTCTTCCACATTTTCTTCCAA
>NW_021446748.1:0-1340 GCF_001605985.2 Dendrobium catenatum
ATAGCATAAAAAAAATTGAACATGATTTTTGACATAATGATTATAGTTAATTTGTGCAGAAATTTCATATATTGACTTGATCAAAATAAGATTTATGCATGCAAATATTTATTCAAACTCACTCTTTTTAAACCTTAAAAAAAAAAATCGCTCGTAATCGCGTCTGAACTTATTTAAAGAAATAGGTGTATCGTTCTTTTATTAATCATTGTTTTCTCATTATGTTTGATATGAACAATAGTCATCAGGTTAAAAAAAAAAAGAAATACTACAACGTTAGTCTTTGTTAACAACATTGAGTGCACACTTTAGTTAAAACCTTCTTCTATTATCCTTTCTCTTGAAATTTAATGTTATATTAAATAATAGATGAAAATGACCATCTTCGTTCCAATTAGTTCTTGTAAGAGAACATTAATTGGATGTGGTTTTTCTGTAAAGGAATATTTGAAATATAGAATTTTTCATCCTAAGACATGTTTGAACTAAATACTTCTTGGAGAATGGAGTAGTTATTATTAAAGATAATCTCGGTGTTAGTTATTTATAATTATTATTATTATTAATTATGCTTATTATTATTTTCAATTATCTTCATTTAAGAAATAAATAGTGATCGACGAGGTGAATATCTCTTCTTGTTATCTTGAATCAATAAAACTAGCAACTTTGTTAACCCTCCAAACCTTAAGGTGGCTGATTAATTTCATGAACCCAATCGGATGCACTTGTTCTTGTTAATTGTTGTTGTATATCTAATTGCCAAAGATTTATGTAGAGTTGTTGGGGTGTTGATATATACATTTGAATGATGATATTAATATATTCAATACAAGCATGAATCATTACAATGAGAATATGCTTTGTACCATGGTCATTATATATAGTTTATGGTTGTTTCAAATTTATACAGTCTTATACTTTGGTGATGTATGTATATGCGTTGTCAATAAAGGAATGAATCTGACAAATTGCATGCTTATTGTTATTGTAAATATACCACATTCTTTTACTTTGCATCTAACATATACACATTGAAAATGAAACAATAAACGAAAATGGCTTCGGGTAATGTTATTTGTATATCATGAATATCTTTGTTTTCTTCTAAATTGTTCGCTTCTAAAGTCAATATAAAAATATATAGTTTATATAGCATTGCACGATGTTTAGAAGGGCTAGAAAAACATCTCCTTTCGTTCCCCATAACACTAGTGACACCTAAGGACTAAAATTAAGGATCGAGTCTCAGATAACATAGACTTAGGGTGCATGTCCCTTATAGGATAGAGACATCAAAATATAGAAAACTTAGTGACACATTTTCGTAGGTTTGTGAT
>NW_021446749.1:0-445 GCF_001605985.2 Dendrobium catenatum
AGTTTTCATTAATGTTTAGTTTGAGCTTATTTGAAGCCGATTGAAATCACTCTAGGATCATTGAGTTCGTCTTGTCTAGACGACTAGGTTTGATCCTCAATTTAATTTTAAAAATTTTTAATCTAAATATCATTTCGAGACTTAACATTGAATTTTCTGGAGAACACTTACGTTGGATTTTTTTTTTTTTGTTCGTTTGGTTTTTTTTTTTTTTTTTGACCCATTCTTTTAACTAAATGAAATTTTTTTTGGGACATTTAGGCCATTTAAGGCAAACTCACACACACAACGCATACACATAAACTCGAACCATGAACCTCTTAGTTGGAAGCCTAAGCTCTGCCAAGGAGAGTTGTGTTTTTAACTAAATGAAGATACAAAAAATATGATTACAGTAAAGAAAAAGGCCAGGAAGCACAAAATTCATATCTTTTTGCGAGTTGCT
>NW_021446750.1:0-248 GCF_001605985.2 Dendrobium catenatum
AAGAAGTGACAATTTGTGTAAATCTTGTGTACATGTCTGAAATAGATTCATTAGATTTCATGCGAAACAATTCATAGTCATGTAACAAGATATTGAGTCTTGATTGTTTAACCTCATTTGTCCCTTCATAAGTTATACAAAGTCTATCACATATGTCCTTTCTCCTTTTGCAAGTGGAAACCCGCATGTAGTCTTCAGATTTTAAAGCACAAAATAAACTATTTAAACATTTGTCATTTAATTGTGCT
>NW_021446751.1:0-305 GCF_001605985.2 Dendrobium catenatum
CCATTTCTAGTCTCCTAAGATCAAATCCTTGGGGTGACTTGTAGAGTATCTCCAATCTCTAGGTAAGGTGTGAGAAGGTCTAACCCTTTCCTCCAGATCTAAATTTTATACTCCTTGAGTGACATCTCCTACTCCTATATTGTGGTGACCTACTTCTTTCCCCAAATTTTTTATTCCACTAGTAATCTCTCCAACATCATCATCATCTTCAACTCCAGATTTCCTAGGATCAGACTCATCAAATACTACATGAGTTATCTCTTCCACAATCAAAGTTCTCTTCTTAAACACCCTAAAAGACTTCC
>NW_021446752.1:0-386 GCF_001605985.2 Dendrobium catenatum
CTTATACCTAAAGACGAATTTAAGATTTAAAATTTAACGAAGAGAAGATGACGCTGGGGATGCTTATACTTCTCCTCGGAACGAAGATTAGGATGCCACTAGGGATGCTTACTCCTAACTCCAGAGATGTCAATAGAATGCCGTAGGATGACTTATACCTAAAGACGAATTTAAGATTTAGAATTTAATGAAAAGAAGATGCCGCTAGGGATGCTTATACTTCTCTTCGGGACGAAGATTAGGATGTCACTAGGGATGCTTACTCCTAACTCCAAAGATGTCAATAGGATGCCGGAGGACTTATACCTAAAGACAGATTTAAGATTTGAGATTTAATGAAGAGAAGATTCCGCTGGGGATGCTTATACTTCTCCTCTGGACGAAGA
>NW_021446753.1:0-293 GCF_001605985.2 Dendrobium catenatum
TCAAAATCACGTAGAACCCAAAATAACCGGTGAAATCATTCCAGAAAAGAATCAAACCGTGTAGAATATTCGTATCAATAACATATTAATGTTGTGCGGTGAAAGTTGTATCAATACAAAATCAGGTCCATTTTTCGGTAACGAAAACACAAATCTGAGCACAAAACGACCAAAACTCAATATCTCTGAAAACAGAAATAGGATTCGGAGTCCTTACCACGAGATCTTCAATTCTTTCAACAGTGGCGACGGACGAAAAAGTGCTCCGCGGCCTCCGAAATCCAAGCTTTCTT
>NW_021446754.1:0-281 GCF_001605985.2 Dendrobium catenatum
TTTTTTTTTTTTTTTGGGAAAATTTGGGTCTTGGCCCGTATATTGATGAATAGAAAGGTTACAAGTAAAGAAAAATAAAAAATATCCCATACAAAAAAGGGACTTGCTCAACCCGAGCACAAAAAATAAGCACAAAACTAAGCAGAAACACAAAAGAAGCTAAACCAGAAAAAAGAAAGAGCTCCAAAATGAAAAAAGCCTGGACTCAGAGATATAATATGCAAATCAACGTGATACTCAAACCTTAGGTTGCCCAAAGACCTTCCAAAGGGGAGCTTGCA
>NW_021446755.1:0-299 GCF_001605985.2 Dendrobium catenatum
AGACATTTAATGTTTAAAGAGGCATCTTGATTAAATTCTAGATTCCATGACCAAATCCAGGGAATTTGGGCTTGAGTAAAAAAGAATAATTCACTCATACCATCGATAAAATCTTCAGTTTTTATAATTCGAAGATGAGGGGATGATTCTACCCATAAATTATAACTGGCTTGTAATTCGATTGGTAACATGGGAACAGTTGCTCCCTTTTGTTCCCACCATTGGTAGAACCAAGACGGAATAGAATTATTTAAGATTTCTGGATTTAAAATAAACATCCAAGAATGAGTATGAGTTGG
>NW_021446756.1:0-712 GCF_001605985.2 Dendrobium catenatum
CAAAATGTTTTCGTACAAGCTGATCGTCCCGTACGAATAAAGTTCATCCGGTACGAACGGTTATTACAAGGTCGGTTCCAAAATCTGCAGAAAAACCGTCCTAAGTCGATTGTATCGTCTGGACAAAAATTGGTTCGTCCGGACGAAATTCTTACAGAGACCAGATCATCCTGGACGATATTTAATTTCGTCTGAACAAAAATCTTACAGAGAGCAACTCGTCATATACGATAATTTAATTTCATCTGGGCAAAAATCTTACAGAGACCAGATCGTCCTGGACGATATTTAATTTCGTCTGGACGAAAATCTTACAGAGAGCAACTCGTCATGTACGATAATTTAATTTCGTCTGGATGAAAATTTTACAGAGAATAAATCATCTCGAAAAAATTTTAATTTCGTCCTGGACGAATAGGTCTTAGAAAATTTTTCTTGCCAGTTCCTATTCGTTCCTTGTGATCTTAATAGGAGATAACTGTCTGATCGTTTCGTACGAAGTTATATCATCCCGTACGATCAGTATAAATTTTATATGATCTTCTTATATGTGTGTGTATGTTTTTATTCACTCAATTACAATCACTCACTTTCAAATTTATTTCAAAGAAAAGTACAAGCTTCAAATACACAAAGTATCTCATGCTGAATTTTATTTGAAGTCTTCGTAGTCAGGAGTTCGATTTTCATGAAATGTTAGTACACACAAGAG
>NW_021446757.1:0-268 GCF_001605985.2 Dendrobium catenatum
TACAGTTGGAGCTTCATGTAAGAGGAGTGATGCTCTCAGAGCAATTCAACATGATACATAATGTTTCATTTATCTAAAGTAGAGTTAAACAGTGGTAGAGATTTGAACCAAGAGACAAACTTACAATGAGCTGGTGACACCCATTGGGGTTCACATTTTCATACATTAATTAGCTTGAAGAAAATGTATGCTTCAGTAATTGAAGTTCTTGAAATTATCAAAGAGACAAGCATCTTTTGATTTTATCCTTGCTATGCACTTATTGATT
>NW_021446758.1:0-424 GCF_001605985.2 Dendrobium catenatum
TAAAAAACAAAAAAGAATTCAGGCTCCTTCTATGAAAAGTTTCTGACTCCGCCATTGTGTGTGTAGGGGTGCAAACGAGTCAAGCCGACTCGTGAGCAGACTCGAGCTCGACTCGTTAACGAGCTCGCGAGTCGAGCTTATCGAGTATCGAGCTCGAGCTCGAGCAGAATCTTGGCACCATAAATTTTTTTTGGCTTTGTTGTTGTATTTTGGCACCATTTGAGCTTATTTCACAATTTTGGACTTTTTTTTTTATTTAATCTCAAGCTAATATTGTCAATTTTTTTAGAACAAAAATTAATAAAATAAAAGAAATTGCTCTGATTTTGATTTTGGGGTTTCATTATGTTGACAGACTCTCTTGCGTTTATTATGTTGTTTTGAATACTATATATTCTTACCGTATAATTTTCTTCAATGATGA
>NW_021446759.1:0-212 GCF_001605985.2 Dendrobium catenatum
ATTCGACCTCTCATAAAAAAAAAATCGAGCCCCTTCCTCCCTATCTACTTAGTCGCAAGCAGCAACCCCTTCAAACAGAGAAATATCTCTCTATAGGTAGTTTCTCTCTTTCTCTCTCTAGACATGTATACAAATATAACTATTGCATTATGCATATATTACATTATCTATAATTGTTATATAACTATTATATTATATATACAAATATAACT
>NW_021446760.1:0-373 GCF_001605985.2 Dendrobium catenatum
GTTAAAATTTAAATTTTAAATTAAAATTAAATTTTAGAAATTTAGTATTTTTATAAAATATTAGATCTTAAGATGAGTTGTTAGACACTAAGTTTGCTGGATTTCAATTTTTCTACATTTAGTTATGAAGTTTTGACTTGGTTTTGACTTTAGTTTTATCAAAAGTTGATTTTTTTTCAAATTTGAATGATTTCTAGAAGTTTGATATTTTTGATAAATATTAGATTTTACTATGAGTTGAATTCGTTTGAGTTTGGTTTATTTGGATTTTTCTAAAATTAATTATGATTTTTCAAAATTTGGTATTTGTTGAATTTTTAAATTGGTTTAAGGAAAGGCCCTTTTTTTTGGTTTTTCTCCAAATCTTCTCCCA
>NW_021446761.1:0-336 GCF_001605985.2 Dendrobium catenatum
ATTGGAAAGTTCAAACCATAAATTTGTTTACCAAATGATTTACAAATATGATGTTCTTATGGTCAAATCGAGCAGCTCGATGTGATAAATCCAACGAGCCCAAGATTGATGAATTCTGACATCATTAAGACCTTTAAATGTCTAATGAATGATGCATGATCAAGGGATTCAATATCGGCCGTCCATCTGACCACTCCTTATTTACCCCTGATCTCTCACCTATTTACAAGTCATGCCACTCCAAATTATCTATAAATAGACCCCTCATTTCTCATGAGATGAGACCCAAGCAAGAAGAAGAGAAGTGAAGTATAGGAGGGAATAACTCCTCGACCA
>NW_021446762.1:0-281 GCF_001605985.2 Dendrobium catenatum
AAATGTTTAGATCTTTAGACTCTATAATTGTAGTAATCTTAGCATCATAAGCAGTAGGAAGACAATGAAGAATTTTGTTAACCATTTCAGTATTCGTTAGTTCCCTACCTAGTGCATGCAAAGAGGTGACTATTTTTGTGAATCTTATGTACATATAAGAAATAGATTTAATTGGTTTAATGAAAAACTGTTCATAATCATGCAACAAGATATTAAGTCTAGATTGCTTAACCTCATTAGCCCACTCATAAGTTATACAAAGTCTATCCCATATGTCCTTC
>NW_021446763.1:0-214 GCF_001605985.2 Dendrobium catenatum
ACCGAATTTGTGGGTTTGTTGGCTTTTTTGTATAAAAGTGTCCTTATGGAATTATTCTTAAGGGTGGTGATCAGATTGGAAGCTTGTTTTCTGCTTTATTTGTGACGCATTATTAACTGTTAATCTTAGAGATGATCTATGGACTTTTGATCATCAGTTCAGGGCTGCAAACGAACTGAGCCGAGCTGAGTATGTGAGTGTTCATGTTTGTGTT
>NW_021446764.1:0-336 GCF_001605985.2 Dendrobium catenatum
GTGAATGAACTCCCTTAAGAATATAATATCACAACTACTTATAAGAATAACATAAAAAGGCTTCTAGCGCTACGACACCTGAAAGAGTGATGCTAAAATGCCATTGAAGTGTACTAACACCTTAGTACTGAAACTTTTGCATTGTCCCAGCACTTGTTAACATGGATTAGTTACTTAATGAATAGTTACATCTTTTCACTATGAAAATGTGGCCCTTGGAAGTTTTAACTGTAATGTCGTGGTGCTGTTGACATTCAAGCATTGTGGCATCTGAGTGGAGAAAATGGCATTAAGGTGTGAGAAATTATGTCACTACGACATTTAAAAATAGAGAAT
>NW_021446765.1:0-201 GCF_001605985.2 Dendrobium catenatum
CAGCTAGCCTCCTAATCGATTTTAAATTTATGAGTCCAGTCATTTGTATGAAACAGTAGTAGGGGCGTTTTTATTAAGGTTTTGGATAGCTGTGATCGACATCTAGAGGTTTTTCTAAGTGGCCCCTTTGGCTTATGCTGGGTAAAAATACTAAATACTGATGCAATTAAAATTTAGCTCTTTTAAATATGTTTCTAATGT
>NW_021446766.1:0-291 GCF_001605985.2 Dendrobium catenatum
AGTTATTAATTTCTTTAAATTAATTTAATTTTAAAAAATAAATTATTATAATATTTATTATAGTAATTTTTTTAGAAAAAATTAATTTTCGTCGGAAAGCCAATAAAAAAAGTCGCCGGAACTCCGTCTGAAGTCTATCACAAGTAGGATTAATAACTAGGTCATGAATAGGTTTATAATCCAAACCCGCTTCCAAAAGAGGACCACCACAAGTATTCCAAGTAGGCCAATGCAACTTTTTAGAATTAGAAGTGGAACCTTAAAAGAATTTATTAATAGCTTTTCTAGTCT
>NW_021446767.1:0-300 GCF_001605985.2 Dendrobium catenatum
CCAAGTCCACGTTACTTGCTTTCGCCAAACGCTACTCTTTTATATGTGCTCCTTCCCTTTCATTCTCTCGTACTCACTGCAACAACAACAACAACAACAATATTTTATCCTACTATATGTGGGTTTGGCTATATATGAATTTTTTTCTTCATTGTGTGTTGCTTAGAATCAAATCCTTATTTAAATCTAATTAAAAATGCTATTTATAATTTTTTTCTAACCAAGTCATTTAGGTCTATCTCTACCTTTTTTTAACACAAGTCAAATCAAATACATTTACTCTCCTAACAAGGTCATCAA
>NW_021446768.1:0-964 GCF_001605985.2 Dendrobium catenatum
CTTTCTTCTTTTGCTTGCGATTCTGAGAGCGTGAGAGAGTTTCTGTGAGCGTGAGAGAAAATGAGGGAGAGTTTCCTATTTTGAGTCGTGAGGAGCAACGGTTGTGCGATCGTGGGAACGACGTGGGTGGTTGTTCGATTGGGTCCGATCGTGGCTGAGGTGGAGTCGGTTGGGTATGTAGGCTGGGATCGGCTTGGTCCGAACGAAGGTGTCGGGTTCTCTAACAGTTAGAGGTCAACAAATGCCCCCCAACAAATATGATATGCGCCTTGTAGCAGATCATGTTTGTTGTAGGTTAGTTGACTCTACGGATCTCTAAAATTAGATTTTAGATGTCACGTAGAGGGTCTATTAGATATTCCTGATTTATCTTTCCGATTTGTCAGGAATTAACATATCTTCTACCCTAGCTTTGTGCTTTCGTGGGTTTGATGAAGAATCCATATTTGATGACCTAAAACTTTTTAGTGATATTAGGTCAGTGATAAACAATCATCTGTCTAAAGCTTTATGCATGATGGACCTTGATGTAATATTGACCCTTTAGTTCAGTTTATGACTTTATAAGAACTGTGGGATAACTTCTTCGATCCTAAGCTTTGTGCTTTGTTGGACATGCCAAAGAAGAGAAGCTCCTTCGATCTTAGCTTTGTGCTCTACAGATTTATTGAAGGATAATACCTCTAACTTGATGACAATATTCCTTGTGGCTTAATGCCTTTGAGTTGATTGAGAATCTTCTTCTGAATTTTACCTCAATTTATTTGTTAGTTGAAGAAATCTTTAGAATCTGAACTATTTTGATTTGTTAAATTTGACAAATATCAAACTTGATAGTATTTTTCATCGGGCTAACAAAACAGGTGCTTTCCTACTACGGCCTCTTATCACGGCTTATTAAGTAGGTAAAGCTATCAGTGACTCGGATGCATATAGGCTTGTTGAGACTGATATTATATCTGTT
>NW_021446769.1:0-1053 GCF_001605985.2 Dendrobium catenatum
ACTATGGTTGACTCTAACTTATGTCACCTCATCAATTATAATCCACTCTGACACTACAGGAAAGTTGATAATTCATGACGGATTTTCGATGGGCTTTAGGACAGAAAATTTTATCTCTGAAATTGTGACAGATTTTGCAATGAAAACTTCCATCAAATTATTTGTAGCAGATTGAAGATGGATTTGCTGTTGAAAATCCACGGTAAATTTGTGACAAAATTTTCACCACAAATCGACAATAAATTCGTCACAAATTATTAACAAATCTAACGCAAATAATTCATCACAAATAGTGACACCTTTGTGACTATTTTTTGGCACAATATACGATGAATATTCCACCGTAATTTATGATAGAATTTTTCATCACACATTCGCCTCAAAATATTTAAGGTAGATATATATATTCCATCACAAATACTTTTGCGACGTGGGTTTTAATGACAAAATCAATTCAATCGTAAATCCATCACAAATTAGGATTTGAAATAAATTATTCTACTGTAAAAAGATAAATTTCCTGTAGTGTGACTACCGCTGCCTGCCGACTACAATCCACTCGGTCCTCCGTTAACTGCCAAAAACGATCCCTTCGAACTCTTAAGCCCACCGACTACAGTCCTTCTAATCTCTATCGACTACTGACTACAATCCACTCTGACCTCCATAGCCCATTGACTATAGTTGACTCTGAACACCATCACCAGTCGACTGCGGTCCACTCCGACCTCCTGTCGCTCCGCTGACTATAGTCCACTCCGACCATCATCGCTTATCAACTATGGTCCACTCAAACCTCCGTCGCTCGACGACTACGTTCCCTTCGACCTTTGAAGCCCGCTGAATACGATCCCTCAGATGACATGTTGCTCGTCGACTACGGTCCACTCCGACCACCACTGCCTGCTGCTATGGTCCACTCTGACCACCATCAAACACCTACTACAGTCCACTTTGAACACCATCGCCATCGACTTTGGTCCAATCTCAACACTTCGCCTGCATTCTACAACTTCTCTGACCTCCAAATACGATCCCTCCCACCACCGTCGC
>NW_021446770.1:0-220 GCF_001605985.2 Dendrobium catenatum
GATAAAATTACAGAGAGTCGCCTTTGATGGTTTGGTCATATAAAACGGCGGCCTTTCGATGACCCAGTTCGGAGAGTAGAGGTATTAGATTTGACTTATGTTAAGAAAGGTAGGGGTAGACCTAAAAAGACTTAGTTAAAAAATATTAGGAATGACATTTCATTATTATATTTAAATGAGAATTAGAGTACACCCTTTTATGGTATTGGATGAGATGCAA
>NW_021446771.1:0-226 GCF_001605985.2 Dendrobium catenatum
TCCCCCATACTAGAATTTTTAATCATTTGAATTATAATAAGTTTAATTCAAAATCATTATCTTTGATCATAGGTCTATTAATTCTCTAATGAAAAATCCCTAAGTGGTCTAGAATGATCATGATCTAGTACAGAGTTCAGCTATTTTCATAATTTTTTTTATTTTTTAAGGTTTTTTTCTCTTCAGAGTAAAAAAAAAGTTCTTTTCAATGTCACATTTCTTCACT
>NW_021446772.1:0-208 GCF_001605985.2 Dendrobium catenatum
TAGGATTAGGGAGGCTGGCGGTGAAGTAAGAGGACTCCGACCACGAGCCCGAATACTTCCGGCGACTGGTGGGTATTGCTTTGCCCACACCTTGGGACTTCACTCAAGAACTCACAAGCTCCAGAGAGAAAACATATATTTTATTTCATTCATCGTTATCTCTCATACAAGATGAGAACCTTATATGTAGGCCTCCAAACAATTATAT
>NW_021446773.1:0-881 GCF_001605985.2 Dendrobium catenatum
ATATAACTCATTCAAATAGCAACTATTCAAACAAAGTTTTCATGAGTCCATATATAAACAATATGTGGCTGCCCTTACAGTCAAGATAGAGCAGGTCAGGAAATCAAAAGCAGACTGGTAGATGCAACAGCAGATGCATATACAACAAATTCAGTTGTTGGATGAAATATGAAAACAGTGGAAGTAGTTCAGTGGAAATAAGGCAGCTTCATTAGAGGAGGAGACTGATTTAGATTAGATGTTTTATAGTTTATTTTTTGGACATATGTACTTATTTATTTTTTGACATTTGCGTACTTTCAAACAAATAAACTTTGAATTTCATTTTAAACTATTTAGTTAAGTAATTTAGAATGCATGTTTATGTTTATATATTTATATTTATTATTTGGTAATGTTTCAGATTAGAGGTGTATGTCTGAGTGAATATAGTATAAGACTTTTTCTGTTTATGCTATAGGTTTTCGGCGAATTCTCCACCAAAAATCAGACGAAAAATACGATACGACAAAATGAATGTAAATTTTTGATAGATTCATTACATCGGTATTTCTGGCGGATAATCCACCCATTTTATTCGTCAATAATATTAAGGCAGAATAGGGCGGTAGATTATTCCCAATAATTCCGGCATAATAATTATGCCGGAAATATCGGTTGGTATAACGTCAAAATTCGTTCGAAGAAAATGATATGCTTCCTTCATTTTTTTTGCCTGAATTACATCGAAAAATCCACCATAAATGTTTCGTTGGAAAAGACTTTCTGACGTGCGGATTACTGTCATATGAATATCAGCAAAAAAATTGCCGAAAGTGCAATATTTTTGGGGAATTTTGTCCTCTGGTAATAAGTCATTTTTTTGTAGTGTTATTCAGTGT
>NW_021446774.1:0-358 GCF_001605985.2 Dendrobium catenatum
CTCACCCCGTCTGCACTCCGCACCTAATAATTTTTCCGCAATGAAGGGCAACAGAAGCTCTGAACTAAGATGACCTAGAAAATAACAGGGAAACGAGCAGTCATGCAGAGGTTGGAGGAGTTTCTTAAGGCAGAGACGAAGAGGCGGAGAAGTGAAACTCGCGTATTTAATTAAGTCCTAAAATTTAATAATGAGGAGGTGAGCAATCACCTCGAATAGGATGAGAAACGAAAATCCACCAAGGAAGAACAGGAATTAAGAAGTAACCCAAACAAAAAGTAATGCCACGGTGGAACAGATAAAAACGGAGACCCGACAAAGTAGAGATCAGAATACAAAGAAATCTGGTAGAAGCTTG
>NW_021446775.1:0-212 GCF_001605985.2 Dendrobium catenatum
TAATAAGAGCACAAAAAGTAATCAAATCCTACAACTGGACTCAAAGCACGGTAAAGGAACTATATGCATATTTGAGGTAAAATCATAGCAGTAACATTAATATGATCATGAATTAATACAAAAATAGTAAAACTCACATGTAGTAACAGTAAGGCATCAGCAGAGTCCGTAGGCAGTAAACAGTACAGTAGAGAAACTAGAAAAATAATATG
>NW_021446776.1:0-1476 GCF_001605985.2 Dendrobium catenatum
TGGATTAATTTATATTATTAGATTCATAGAAGATTTGGTTCTTTAATAAAGAGATTTATATAGACAATTTTTCCAAAATTTGATCTTGGGGCATTACAAGGAACATGCCTAATCAATATGCAAGTAACTAATTATGATTCTGAGGTCATTTGTTGAATCATTTCAAAATTCTCCTAAAATAGAGAAAATTCCATGTTATTTTGGGTTTCATTTTAAATTTTGAACTTTAGATTTAGGATTTTGATTTAGATTTTGATTTGGAATTTTGACCTCACACAAAAAATGAAGTCAACAAATGGACCCCCAATAGGTTTGCTAAGCTTGAAAAATAAATCACATATATTTGGCATTGACCAAAGCTATAATAGACTAAATTTTGACCCATGTAAAAAATTTTAGGAGTCATTTTAAGCCAAAATTAAAAATCGTCTTCTCTAAAGCATTTATATTGTAGTATTTTAATTACATAATTTTTTTCAATTTGTTTCAGAGTAGTTGTTGGAATAGTTAGATTGTAACCAAAACTATAGGAAGTGATTATAAGTGAAGTAGAAGTTGGGTAATATAAATTTGTCATTTTTTCATTTAATTTATTGAATTTCATATTGAGTTTGTGTGTTATTGATTAGAAAAGAGAATTAGTGGATAAATCGACCCTATCGATTAAGATACACATAATAGATAGAGTGCTGCAGCAAGAACTCTAGTAACTTTTGATAGTTTGATATAGTTAGCCAACACGCTTACACATGCTATGAATGATGTTTAAAGTAGAGGGTGGGACATAAGAAATCATAAGAGGATAGAGACTTATAGATTCACCATAAATTGAACCCTCCATTATTCAAGTGAGCTACAAAGCCATAGGCAATAAAGGATTGGTTATTGAGGATAGAGAATATTTTTGGCATCATGTAGTGCCCGGAGAATATAAAAGTACCACTTACAGTGCTCTTATTTGAAGAAGAAGTAGACAGGGTGGAATGGAAAATAGAGAGAGAAATTCTAAGGAAAGATGAATGTAGAGAACACCTAGATAAAGTTTGTTGCTATCTTCAGATATTGGTTTGTACCTCTATTAGCCATAAAGATGATGTAGGAAACTTACTTTAGATTGTAGCAAGGGAATGAGATAGTGATGCAATATGAGGTGAAGTTTACAACACTGGCCAGATATGTACTACAATTGGTCGGTACTATTGATGAAAAAATGCTTCAGGTTTCTGAGAGCATTGAAGGATGAATTGAGTCATCACTTATACCGCTGAGGATACAAGAGTTTTAAGAGCTTTTTGAGAGAGCGAGATTGGTGGAGAATGGCTTGGGCATTCCACTATTCATACAGGATATTAGCAAGAAGAGATTAGTAGATGACATAAAAAGGAGGGAGAGCAGCAAAAAAGAGAGCTAGATTTTAGGCAACAAGAGTGGATCTACATTTGAGTCTTGAGTGTTTGTTCTGGAGTGCACCCAATG
>NW_021446777.1:0-609 GCF_001605985.2 Dendrobium catenatum
TTTATTTGCATATTCATATATTCTATTTATTTAGCCACACACACAGAATGTGTTCAAATGAATCTGTATATATATGTAACCATTGTACGTCAAATCACGCGCAAAAGGGGGTAAACCGACAAAATAAATGACGTGTGCGTCGACGCAACACGTCGCTTGAAGGCCCAAATGACCTCCGACTGCCAAACGGACTACGTCATTGAAATCCGAAAGTAAAATTCGCTTAAGTCAAGACCCCTCGCGGTCAAACCGGATGAGATCGGTCCAAAGGGACGACAACGTCGACAAACACCCGGAATTGACACCCAACGTCACCCAAACTGTGTTCGATCGCAGTGTTGAGTCCTACAACCCAAACTGCACGCAAAAGGGGAGAAAATGGCGAATCAAGCATCGCGCGGGTTGGCATGGCGCACTACTTAAATGATCAAATGACCTCTGAATGCCAAATGGATAGCAGCATTGTGATCAAAACATCAAATTCTATTGGGTCGAGGACCCTCGCAATCGAATCAGGCAAGATCGGTAGAAAGGGACGACCAATACCCGAAATTAAAGCACAAGGTTGATCAAATGATGTCCGTTCGCAAAATAGACTTTGTTGTTGCG
>NW_021446778.1:0-319 GCF_001605985.2 Dendrobium catenatum
TGATACCACTTGAAAGTTTGTTAGGGATGTTAAGCCTAATAGAACTGGCCCAAGCTAACCAAGAGGGGGGAGGGGTAAATTGGTATTTTAAAAAATTTCTTTTCACAAAGAATAAAATCACATAAACCAAAATCACACCACAAAAATAAATTCGGAAAAAGTGTGGAAGCAAGAAAATAAGAACTCATAAATTTATAGTGGTTCGGTCAACTCGACCTACGTCCACTCCCCGGAGGAGCCCTCTGAGTATTGCACTAAAAATTGTGATTCTCCTTTAGCTAGGCGGAGAAGCCTTTACAAGAACCTCCTTTTTGCCACC
>NW_021446779.1:0-794 GCF_001605985.2 Dendrobium catenatum
CTATCTTATTCTCCATCTCTCTCTCTTGCTCCCCCTCTCTAATGCTCTCTCTCTCACTACGGGAAAAAACGCGAATACCGTCATATTTTTCGGTAGAAATTTTTGAGCCGGTACGAACGGTGCAGGTAACGGCGGAATATTCCTAAATATTGCGACGGAAAACTTACGACGCATTTGCCGGCGCATAATACGACAGAAACCTTCTGGCGTCCCATGCGCCGATAAAGGCGTCGGTAAAATGAGCTCTGAATCGGTTCCGTCGCACGTTACGGTGGAAACATATCGGCGCAAAGTACAGACGGATCTTGCACCGGCTTATTTAAACTCAACGACTTATTTCTGTCGCACGTTCCGAAGGATATTATTTCCAACGTTTACTCCACCGAAATGTCCGCCGGTGAAAGCCCTATTTTTCGACAACGAGTCCCTCTGGCCGCTCATTCGTTTCCTTCCGTTCTCTCACCTCGCGTGTTTCGCCTGCCACCGTCCGTCGCTCGCTGTGGATTGACATCGCCGACGGTCACCGAAATTTGCCGTCAATGGTCACCGGACTTCGCCGAGCATCGTTTCCTCTCTTTCCTGCTCGCGCGCCGCCGAGGATCCACGCCGCCGAGGGTCGCTCTTTGCCGACGGAAGGTATTTTGTTTCATTTTTTTCCTATTTCGGTTGGATTACATATAGGATCAGCCTTAAGTCCATATCTTTTTGCTTTAGTCATGGATGTTCTCACTAGACATTTGCTAGAGAATGTACCTTTGTGCATGCTTTTTGTTGATGATATTCTTCTTGTTGAT
>NW_021446780.1:0-1193 GCF_001605985.2 Dendrobium catenatum
CGCCTCGAGGCGTCCTCCTCGAACGCCTTTTTAATCGTTGGTATCATATATATTGCATCTAGATGTTCTTCAATGGGAGCATTCACAAATAAACTAAAAACACTGATAGAAAAACATGTCGGGTGGAGTACGTGAATGGTAGATGAGTTTTCTAAGTAAGCGTTGACACTTCTCTTTGTCCATCTGAGTATCACGGTATCACCATTGGAGCCAATTTTACTAATAGGATTGATAGGGGTACTAGCAAGCTTTCATCCCATCATGCCTATTTCTTTTCAAAAGTCTAGAGTATACTTTTGTTGAGAAACAAGTATACATCTTTTTGATCTTCTGATATCCACGTAAAGAAAATATTTTAAGGCTCAAAAGTCTATAATTTCAAATATTATTGTTAGGATTCTTTTTTAGTCTGCTAATTTCCTTTTTATTATTACCAGTTAAAATAACATTATCAACATAAACTATAAAGGTGATTTTACATGTGGATAACTCTTTGACAAATAGAGTGTGATTAGTCTTCCCTTGAGAGCACCCACACTTTCTAATCTTAGTAGTGAATTAGTTGAATAAGTTTCTTGGTGATTAGTTGAGACCATACAAGTATTTCTTAAGTTTGCAGACTTTATCTTTATTGTCAGTGGTCTCAAATCTAGGAGATATAGTCATAAATACTTCTTCAAGGTCCCCTTTAGGAAAGGGCTATTGACATCTAATTGGTGAATAAACCATTAAAGATTAGCAGTAAGAAAGAGAATGACCCGGAATGAGTTGACCTTAGCAATTAGTGCAAAAATTTCTTGATAGTCAAACTAGTAAATTTAGTTAAACCATTTTGTAATCAGTCCAATCTTATATCCTTCAATGCTCCCATCAACCATGTCTTTTTGTATTCAAAAATCACTCACACCAACAAGTTTCTTTTCTTTTTGTAAGATTGAGAGTTTTCATATGTCATTCATTTCAAGTGCTCATCTTTTCCATGGACAATAGTTCTCCATTCAAGTATTTTTAATATTTAATGAATATTGTTGGATGTTCATACTCCATATTAGAAAGATTAATTATTAAAGGATGAAAACAACAACAACATCAAGCCTTTATCCTACTACGTGGAGTCAACTACATAAATCCTTTTTCTCCATTGTGTCCTGTTAAGGGTCAAATTCTCATTTAAATCTAATAAAAAAATATCA
>NW_021446781.1:0-1228 GCF_001605985.2 Dendrobium catenatum
CCGACAATGGTCGGTGGCCGGGTAGAAGTCCGACGACAATTGATGTGTTTCGCCGGTGGTGGTGCAGGAGCTCTTGCATGCTTATATCTCTCTCCAATCTTTAGCAAAAGGTCCCCTTCATGTATAGAGTGGAGGTCTATTTATAGATTTTGATGAATGACACACCTCATAAATATAGAGAATATCTGGGGCATGTTCGAGTGCTCCATCGGATGACTCATATTGTTTTTCCGGTCATAGAGCGTATTTCAACTGTTTAAGTGCCTTAACGATGTCCTAATTCAGAATTCTTGAGCTCGTTGGATTCGCCGAGTCGAGCCGCTCGATTTGACTATATGCATGTCATATTTGGATATCATTTTGCCATCCAAATAATACTTTGATTCTTCCAAATGTGTTTCGGGCCTCCGATTCAGACCCATTTGAGGTCGGGTTGAACCGATTTCGGTGCCGTTGGATTCATCTCTTTGAGATGTTCAGTTTGACTATAAGTTTGCTGAAATTGGAATTAAGATGATCCCGAATTTTATTTGAAAGTTTTCAACTTGAATACGCCTCGAGATTCATGCTCGATCAAAGTAATTTTTTGTTATGTATCATGATTTATACAAAACATCAAAATATTTGACATTTTGTCAAAAAGATCAAAATATTTAATGTATTTGTTTCATTTTAAATTTTATGTCAAATATCATTCTTCAATTTTATATCTAATATGCTTCTTTTTCTGAATTAGGTTTACAAAATAAACTTTGCAATTTCACATATTTGATAAATCTTAGCAAAAAAAAAAAAAAAACTCAATAATTGAGTCAACTTAGAATGATTGTAGAAAGAGGCAACGGCCTTATTCAAAGTGGACCCACATGTGGTTGCTTCTTCCGTTTCTGTAATTGCATTCGTGTGGTCAGCGCATGGGAATCAAAAACTAAGGATTAGGCGCGACTTCTTCCCAGATTTTGTGTGGAAGGGTTCGGGTTTTTAATGACAGAATGTCACCTTAAAAAGCAGCAGAGCCGTAGCTCATTAGGCCTATATTAATTACATTAATAACCGCATCAGACCAAAGTCTTGGACGGAATAAACTTTTGCTTAAAATATTACGAAATCATTTTTATATTAATTATATTTATTTTAAAATATATAAAATGCATAATTAATCAACTAATATTGATATTATATTTATTTTAAAATTATTTAAGTAATTTTAAATTCAATCTTAACCAAT
>NW_021446782.1:0-355 GCF_001605985.2 Dendrobium catenatum
ATATAATAATAATAATAATAATAATAAAAGATCTTAATCAGACACAAATCTCGAGGCAAAATCAAGTTAGAAACTTTCAAAATTAAAATTGGGACCATCTGAACTCCGATTTCAGCAAACTTACAGTCAAACTAGTCGTCTCGGAAATATAAACACAACGACACCAAATTCAGTTCAATTTGAGTTCAAATGGGTCCAAATTAAAGACCCAGAGCACATTTGCAAGGTTCAAACCATAATTTGGATTACAAAATGGTTTCCAAACATGACATGATTCCAAGTGGCTTGAGGAGACAAATCCAACGAGCCCAAGATCGCAAAATTTTGATATCATTAAGACATTCAAATGCCCAAT
>NW_021446783.1:0-252 GCF_001605985.2 Dendrobium catenatum
CTAGGCAATAATCAAAATAATATAACACTTAAATCACTTGAGAATGAGACTTCATTTTTGGCTGCACCTATTTCATTCAACAACAAAAACCTTCATTCATGGATTCAAACAGCTTATAGGTCCTAAGAGCAATTGAAGTATTGAGCTGGGTTATATGAACATGTCATTCCTTGTTATATCAGAGAATTGGAATCAACAATTTAATTTATGTGTACAAAATTGTTATTTAATTTATTCATTTCTGGCTGCACC
>NW_021446784.1:0-213 GCF_001605985.2 Dendrobium catenatum
TTATGAATAATGTTTGTTATTTTGAACTGCTAATCAACATTCAGGAGAATGTACAAATATATATTTTCGGACTTCTAGAATTTCGACGTCCGAAAATAGGGGGGCAACTGATATGTCACCAAAAATTATCTTGATCAGGCACGAATCTTGAGGCATAATCAAGTTGAAAACTTCGGAAATTAATTCGGAGACCATCCAAATTCCTATTTCAGC
>NW_021446785.1:0-872 GCF_001605985.2 Dendrobium catenatum
ATGCTGGCTGTCGACTATCTAACGCAACCCTCCACTTTTCTCATCCAGGACTTGGGACCTGACAACGACAGTGTTGCTTCATTATCTTGACTAAGAGACTCAAAATTGTATTCTTCCTGACCTTGTGGATGCTTCTCTTCTTCTTTATAGTGGTTTCGATGCTTCTAATAAGATTCTTATATTTAACATACATGATTCCCCTATTTTTGATTATGCATTACTGAAATTGGGTGGTGGGAACCAACATTTAGATTTGCATTCTACTGATCCTGTTGATCATGCTAACTGGTTGAGCCCATGTAATCAGTCAGGTGATTGCTAGGGTATCTAAGTAATCTATATAATATGTTTTAGGATTATATTGCTCTGAATGTTGTGCAAGATGATAATAATTTTTCTCCATGGTTATAGGTAAGAAAAGTAAGAAAAATAAAAATAAAAATTTATTGCAGAATTTTAAGTATTCTGAAGGCAAAGCTTCTAGATCTAATGCTCATTCTTTTCCTTCCTCTATTATTTAGTTATGTTTGTTTGTTTCACTAGAGTTGAGTTTTTAGGTTTTTGGGGTGTCCTGCTCAGTGCTGTTAGTTTTTTGTTTTGTTGCTAGTTGGTTTGTCTCTAGTTGCTTAGGCTGGTTGTCTTTTGATCTTTGTTTTGGAGGCCCTAACTCGATATTTTGGTAGCTGGTGGGCTTTTTGTCTCAGTTTTGCATTTCATGGATCCTACTTATTGGAGGTTGGGATTTTTTAGGTTCGTTTGTCTATTAGGTGTGGTGCCTTGATGTGATGGGATTGACTATTTGGTTGGTGGTTCTCTAGCTTGTTGTTAATGGGACTGAATTTATTTTAGATAAATGTCAGTATAATGGAAAA
>NW_021446786.1:0-461 GCF_001605985.2 Dendrobium catenatum
CATTAAAGATAGTTGTAGACTTGTTTTGATGCGATGATGCGATAAAATTTGTTGTGTTAGTATTAATGTGATGGCTTTTACAAAACCAGTGAAAGTAGTGATGCAGGTTTTAATGCAGTATTGTACACCATAGATATTGAAGGTTGTGGCATAGGTCTTGATGGAGGAGGGTTGTGATACAATTAAGCTTAATGGTGATGCTTATCACATAAATGAAGATTATGGTGCCAGTCTAGATGTGATTGGTAACTAAATGGAATTCAAAATTTTTGGGCAACCTTTTGAACTTAAAATCCTTTCCAAATGAGCTAAATTAGGAGTTCAACAACAACATAAAGCCTTATTCCCACTACGCGGGTCGGTCTATAGAATCTTTTTTCTCCATTTTGTCTCATTAAGAGTTAAATTTTAAATTAAATCTAACAAAAATAGGTCATTTTTAACTTTTAAATTAAATTATG
>NW_021446787.1:0-290 GCF_001605985.2 Dendrobium catenatum
TACTTGGAGCATTAGATAAACCAAAAGGCATAACAAGCTATTCATACAAACCTTCTTTGGTTTTAAAAGCAGTTTTCCACTCATCCCCAGGCCTTATTCTTATTTGATGATACCCACTTCTCAAATCAATTTTAGAAAAAATTTTGGCACCACTTAACATGTCAAGCAAATCATCTAGCCTAGGTATGGGAAATATGTACTTAATGGATATCTTATTGATAGCACGACTATCCACACACATACGCCAAGTTCTATCTTTTTTAGGAGTAAGCAAAGCAGGTACAGCACAA
>NW_021446788.1:0-377 GCF_001605985.2 Dendrobium catenatum
AAACTTTTTTATAGACAACGTGTTATTGGTTGAAGGCTTAAAATATAATTTGTTAAGTATAAGTCAGCTATGTGATAAGGGCTATAGTGTAAAATTTTTACCTACTAGCTGCATATTAAGCCTAAATGGGAAAGATGTTTTAAATGGAAAAAGGGTAAACAATGTTTATATGCTAGATCTAAATTGTATTCAATCTCCTACTGCTTTTTATTTGAAAACTATTTTTAATGAATCATGGCTTTGGCATAGGAGGCTTTGTCATTCTAGTATGAAAACTCTTAGAAGAATTACCCAAAAGAACTTAGTGAGAGGTATACCAAAACTAGACTTTACTAATGATCACCTTTGTGATGCATGTCAATTAGGAAAACAAGTAA
>NW_021446789.1:0-1099 GCF_001605985.2 Dendrobium catenatum
CTGTGGGGGCTAAAGGAGATTCACGTTGGTAGTTCAATACTCGGAGGGCGCCTCCGGGGAGTGGACGTAGGTCAAGTTCACCAAACCACTATAAACCCTTGTGTTCTTTTTACTGCTTCCGCACTTTAATTTTCCGCACTTATTTTTCTGTGGTTACTTTGGTTTGTGATATTTGTTCTTGATTTTAAAGAATTTTTTAAAAATACTAATTCACCCCCCTCTTGGTTAGCCTCGGGACTAGTTCATAGGGCCTAACATCCCTAACGAACTTTCAGTGGTAATATTATATGGGATTCATTTGGTGACACTATCATGTCTTTTGCTACTCCTCTAGCCAATTTTTCTATTATTTATGTTGAGATTTCTATGATTTATAGAGGTCTTAAGCTTTGTCTTTCTCTTTTTATTACTCATATTTTGATTGAAGTGGAAGTTATTTATAGCATTCATTATTTGAAGGTTTAATCATGTTATATTTAACCCTGACCTTTTTTAATCTCCTTCATGGTATTAAGCAGCTCTTAATGTTTTTCAATTTTCAAATATCTCATATTTTTAGGAAGGAAATTCTTGTTCTGATTACTTAGCTAAGGATGGATGCACCCTTAATTATCTTCTAGATTTCACCTTTTCAAATTTACTTAGTTTACTAAAAGGTCTCATTATACTAGATAAAGATGGCCTTCCTTATGTTAGATGTTAATCTTATTAGTGTGAGCACATTTTTTATGTTTTGTTCATTGTATTGTTGCTATCTATCTAAATTTAGGTTTGATTATCCTTGTTCTATGAGTATGTTATATGGTTTTGTTGGCTTGGTCTAACTTTATCCTGCTTCTATGATGGCTTATTCATTTTATCGATCTCTTTATTATTATGGTTGTATTGGCTGGTTGGGTGTTAGTAATGATTATAACTAGTTGGTATATAATAAACCTGCTTGGTGCTCAAATATTATGAAACTGATCTTTAGAGGGATTTTCTATACTTTAAATGAGGTATTCAATGTTTAGGTTTTAGACATGGGCTTTTGGGGGTGTAGTTATGGTGTGACTTTCTCTACTTTGACCTCTTTAGGGCTGTCACCTCATGTTTCTTT
>NW_021446790.1:0-483 GCF_001605985.2 Dendrobium catenatum
ATATTATACTTAATATTCCTTGCAATATAACATAAAATTTTCTTATAACAGAAGCCTTATGCAAGAGAGGTTTTCATAAAGAAGTGTATTTATGCTTAACCCAATCAGATAGAAGATAATGCCCATTTAAAATCCTCCAAATTAAAGAACAATTGTACATATAAGGCATTAAGATCTGAAAGACCTAAAACCCCAAAACACTTTGGCTTACACACTTCCTTCTTTAAAAAAACAGATAAATTCCAAATGCTATGTCCTTTCAGAGAACCTTAAAATAATTGTTAGTGTTTAGGGTATTTCAAGATTGGAGATTTTTTTTAATATGATTTTTTAAAAAGGGGTGTTAATTAAAAGAATAGTTTGTTAACAATTAATTCGCAATCAATGTGGTATCATTGTTGTACTTTTTTTTTGGGAAAAAAAAAAGAGTACAACAAGGTTATCCTCTATGTAAAAATGAGTACAGATTTTATTGTACTCATC
>NW_021446791.1:0-219 GCF_001605985.2 Dendrobium catenatum
GAAATGTTAGAAAATTGTTCAACCATTAGAAAAGGTTTAATAATTTATATTTGAAAAAAAAAAGAGAAGGGAAATAATTGAAAGATACTTAGAAACATTATATGTTGGGAAGATTAATAAATGAACGAGGTAGGGATTGTTGTGGAATGTGGATAGGTATAACTTAAATATAAAAGTATTTAGGGTGAAATTATAGTTGAGTATGCTAAGAATATGGTT
>NW_021446792.1:0-340 GCF_001605985.2 Dendrobium catenatum
AATTTCGTCCATCCAATTGAGAGAATGAGACGATTTTTTTTTAGGGTTTCGGTTCCCTGTGCATGTGCAGAGGAAGATGAAGTTTCTGTTCATCGTACTGTACGAAATATTTCGTACCGTACGATATAGTCGTACTGTAATAAATTTTTTCGTACAGTACGATCTATCATAACAAGAAAGAATAAAAACATTTTTTTTCTGTGTTTTATCTTTCTGTATATCGTACTGTACGAATTTATTTCGTACAGTATGATCTAGTGTGACAGAAACTTTGAAATTACATAACTTTGTCGTTTTAAGCCCGCTGTCGACTCACAGCACCTTGTTTTGGATGTATTTT
>NW_021446793.1:0-294 GCF_001605985.2 Dendrobium catenatum
TTCCTTAGAATTGGTCGTATTAATGGTGAATAACACCATTAGTTGCACCATCCAAGTTTAATCCAGTTTTCTTTTCCATTAGGTTATCATTCTTCCTTTCCTAAGAATTAGACATGTTTGTGGTGTATAACATCATTCGTGGCACCATCGTAGTTTAATCCAATTTTCTCTTCAGTTAGGTTAGGATTCTTCATTTTCTTAGGATTAGATGAGCGAGTGGTGGATAACGCCCTTCATGGCACCATCCTAGTTTAACCCAGTTTTCTATTTCTTTTCATAGGATTAGATATTCTA
>NW_021446794.1:0-215 GCF_001605985.2 Dendrobium catenatum
TCCTGAACAGTCTCCTCGGACGAAAACAGCTCCGCGTCGTCCGAAAATCAACTTTTGTCAAAATGCCCACGACTTCCTCTCTCCTCAGATATTTTAATTTTTATTTTGATTTTTCTCTCTTCAAAATGACTGAAATCAGCTTTATAATACACAGATCAGCCCGGCCGATCGCCAGATTGTCCCAGGACGATCAGACCAATTTGGATCGTCCTGGA
>NW_021446795.1:0-1256 GCF_001605985.2 Dendrobium catenatum
GTTCGCCCGACCTCCGCCTCGAGGCTTCCGCCTCGAATGCCTTTTTAATCAATGGTTCATTTAGCTACTTTTTACAACAAACAGTTGATCAACATACTTGAACGTAGCCTTATTAGATCGCCTTTCAAGAATTGAACCTTATCCATTGTGCCTTTCACGGTCATGCATCTCTTTGTCAGTTTGTTTTTACACCTCACTTTTTTTTTTAAAACATCATTTCTCACATGTTACGAACCTATCCAAGACTTCAACTTTGTCTGCTGTTTGAGTCTCAAACTTATCCATAATAAATAAATGATAAATTGAATATCTTGAAGAGAGTAGCATGACTGCATTTCTTTTTTTCGAGGATGTTGCTTGCCAGAAGTAAAACATGACAACTTACTACTGACATTATGAACTGAATCAGGATAAATTGAGTAACCAATTTCATTAATAGGAGTTCTCCAAAGTAAGTTTTGCAGACAATAAGAATATCTGCTCGTTGGACTATAGATGTCACCTTATTGGATCCCGCCTTTTTTTTAAAATAGATTTGCTTTTTGGATTTAGTGCAACCAAAGTATTAGTCATTTCTTCCATTTGTTGTTGTAGGTTAATCATTTGTTGCATAAACATATATTGCCAATCCGCTTGTTGATTATTTTGACTATTCATTTTTGTTAAGAGAAAGGAAGATTCGCCCAATAACCTATATCTCTGATACCAAATTGATGCAATCTAAAAATAACTTAGTTTGAAAAAAGACTTCTTTTCCATAAAACATAAACAAATAAAACCTTAGAATACAACCACTTCAAACTTACATTAAATAGGACACAACAAGTCCTTACAACTTACAATAAAATATGACACAATAACACTTGAACTTTTCATAAAGCATGACAGAAAAATACCATAGAACTTAAAATAAAACATGATGTTATGCCATCTTACAACTTATTCAAGTTTTGAGAAGAAAAATGCAGGTAGGAATGCAAGTAGGAGAACATTAAAAAAGCAATTGACAACACTCCATTTCAATATAACATAAACATACACAAATATAGAAAACTAAGTAGGAAATGAAGGATAGAAAAATTAATAAGAAGACACAAAATATCCAAGAAAAAAAATTAAAATAGCCTCAGAACAACCTTGTAAGGTCACCTCACATGTAAATCTCGTAAATAGAGAAATATGCTTAATGGAAAAATTAAACCAGTGGCTCATCAAGTTTGCGCGCCTCCAGCAAATACCAATAAGTGGGGCACAAG
>NW_021446796.1:0-260 GCF_001605985.2 Dendrobium catenatum
TTTTTAAGACTTGTGTCATTTCATAGGGATAGAATACGGGTTGTGGTCGGTGGAGCCCGACCACCCTTACTTTTCAGTAATTTATTAGTTGTATAATAAGTGGTGCTTGACATGGACTTTGGACATTATAATTAACATTATAATGATGTGTTTACTTTGATTACGTAATAGAACTGTATGCTTTTTCTTAGGTTTCTGAAATTGCTTTGTTTGGGTGTGGCTTGGACGGAGTCAACGTTAGGCTCTTTAGGATGTTAAAT
>NW_021446797.1:0-242 GCF_001605985.2 Dendrobium catenatum
GTTCGGTAAAATCTTGACCTATATCCACTCCTCGGAGGCACCCTCCGAGTATTGCACTAACTAAGTGTCTCTCCTTTAGCTCGCATAGCTAGGCGGAGAAGCCTTTACAATAGACTCTTTTTCACCACCCCCGATGCAGCATAGGACCGACTCTTTATGCTTCCTTCTGAAGCGGGCAGAGAACCCAGACCGTTTACTGAAGTAGACCTCCCAAGAACCTCCCAAGGATGAAGGATGAAGAA
>NW_021446798.1:0-262 GCF_001605985.2 Dendrobium catenatum
AATTCTTCAGAATCTAGGAGGGCAATGATTTCTGTATGTTTTGGGTTAGGATCTGGTTGAGATTCTGTAACTAGCTCTTCTTCTATCTCAAGATCTTTGTCAATTCCTTCCTTCTCGACTGTCCCAAGATCGGTAGTCGGAAAAGTGGCATTCTCTACAGGGAGAGGGACTTCCTTACTGGCATCCAAACTGGAGATAGAAGAACTGGAGGAACTTCCTTACTGGCATCCAAACTAACAATTTGGTGTCCATCCATAGAGAG
>NW_021446799.1:0-251 GCF_001605985.2 Dendrobium catenatum
TAAAATACTTGCATATTGCATGTAAAACTTCTACAAAATATGTATAAAACTTGTACGTAGTATTTATAATGCTTATACATAGTATATACAAACTAATATATAATATATTTAATATTTGTACATAGCATGTATAAACTTATGCATAATGTGTATATTATTAATAGCTAGAGTGTATAAACTTCTATATAGTATCCATAATGCTTGTATAAGCTTATACGTAGTGTATATAATACTTTTGTGTAGCATGTATA
>NW_021446800.1:0-1732 GCF_001605985.2 Dendrobium catenatum
GTAAGAAAGAAAAGAGTGAAGTAATCCCAATTCACAAATAGAGATTCTTACCTTTTAATTCTAAGTGAAGCCTTCACGCTCCAGTGGTAGGAATCCTCCTTCGAATGCACTCTCACACTCTCTCCTTAGCTATTCTCTCAAGAGTTACGAAGATCAAATGATAAAGAGATTGGGTGATAGTCTAATTTGGACTATTTATAAAAAAGATAAGAAAAACCGTCTAAACACTGTAAGTTTTCAATTCTGTATGCAGTGGATCGTCCCGTACGATCGTGGATCGTCCTGGACGATTTTACTTAAACGCTTTGAAACGACTTATATGTATACAAAATGTCTTCGTACACACTGATCGTCCCATACGAACTAAGTTCGTCCGGTACGAACGGTTATTACTAGGTCGGTTCTAGAAACTACTGAAAACCGTTCTAATTCGGTTGATCGTCTGGACAAAATTTTTACAGAGACCTGATCGTCCTGGACGATAATTAATTTTGTCTGGACAAAAATTTTACAGAGAGCAACTCATTTTCTGACGATAATTAATTTCGTCTAGACGAAAATTTTATAGATACCAGATCGTCCTGGACGATAATTAATTTCGTCTCGACAAAAATTTAACAGAGAGCAACTTGTTTTCTGACGATAATTAATTCATCTGGACAAAAATTTTACAGAGACCAGGTCGTCCTGGACGATATTTAATTTCGTCCCGGACGAATTGGACTTAGAAAATTTTTCAAGCCAGTTCCTATTCGTTCTATGTGCTCAATAGGAGATAACTGTCTGATCATCCCGTATGATCTGATATCGTCCCGTACGATCAGTATAAATTTTATATGATCTCCTTATGTGTGTGTGTATGTTTTTATTCACTTAATTACAATCACTTCCTTTCGAATTTAATTCAAAGAAAAGTACAAGCTTCAAATTCACAAAGTATTTCATGTTGAATTTGATTTGAAGTCTTTGTAGTCTGGAGTTTGATTTTCCTAAAATGTTAGTACACACAAGAGCAAATACAAATCTTCTAAAATTGTTAGGAGATAACTACATATTTGAAAAATAATGTTTGGAATCATCAAAACTATACAAGTTGCAAAAATGTAAAGCATGCAAATAGCAACTATCTTAACAGAATCTTTATAGATTATTAAAAGCCGCCCATAATGATGATGCAGTGATACGACTCAATAATGACAGATAAAAGAATAAAAGTACTACACTAAAGCTGAATGTCTTTTATTATTATTCATAATCATTTTCATGATTTCACTCATATGATAGTAAGTAGAATTGATATAGAACTAATTAACATAACATTGGAACTAATACATAAAAATAGACTATATGATAATTACCTTCATAGACATTTGACACATTGATATATCAAATTGACATTATATACTAATATATAGATATACATTGCATATTATGAATAGAAAGTTAAACAGTCACCTTTTTTTATTATACGATACTTGACATTATTTCATATACATTTATTTGTTTCCATATATTTTGATAGATTCCTATACTTCTTGAATTTCTATGAGTTTGTTGGTCATATTAATTTATATTAATACATTAATTATGACCTGCAAATCTATTTTCATGACTTATGTTTTGATGATTGGCAAACATTTGATTTTCTTGAACTACTTAGTTCTTCTAACTTTTCAGGAATCGAAGAGATAGGACTAACAAACGAAGCCATTTCAAGATTGCGTAGGTTTAG
>NW_021446801.1:0-322 GCF_001605985.2 Dendrobium catenatum
AGGTTCTTTTGGATAATCCTCCTAAGGTTTTTTATGCTAGAGTGATAAAGTCTCCTATGCCAAATCCATGACTCATCAGAAATAATTTTTAAGCAAAAAGTAGTAGGAGTTTTAATGTAATTCAAGTTTAGCATATACACGTTATTTACCCTTATACCATTCAAAACATAATTTCCATTTATGCTTAATATATAGCTAGTAGGAAAAAAATTTACACAGTATTCTTTATCACATAGCTAGCTTATAATTAACAAATTATGCTTTAAGCCTTATACTAATAACAAATTTCAATGAAAAAATTCTTAAGATTTCCAATCATACC
>NW_021446802.1:0-784 GCF_001605985.2 Dendrobium catenatum
TCTTTTATTATATACTTGTTAGACTTTATTTACAAAAATTTTTTGAAGTGTCAATCTCACAAAAAATAATAATTTGGTGTGAAAGTGGCACCCTTTACTTCAAGATGCTACTACTACCACTACGTACGTCATCTATTTTTTTGGTGTGAAAGTGGCTCACTTTTTAATAGTTGATCTTCTCTCATAAATCAAGTATGCAATTCATATTCTTGAGCGTTCTCATCTTACTGATATTAGGAATATTGATATCTTTCTTTAACTTAATGTTCAGTATTCTCCTTTAGATTACACACATATTAAATAGACCCCATTTAATATTGTATTATTATTAGTAATTTGATTTATTTCATCTTCAACTACTTCTCATGGTGTTGGCATTCTATGTATTTTGTTTTATTACATACATACCACTTTATTTTATGCTATTTACATATCTAACATCCAAAACATTAATATTACACGCCTACCACCCATATACAACTTTAATATCAAATATACCACTTCTATAATTTATTTATATCATTCATACAATTCTATAAATTTTAATATTTCATTTCATGCACTCAAATTTGTTCTATGGGTGGTAGTCATGTAATATTAATGTTTTGGGTGTTGGATATGTAAATAGCATAAAATAAAGTGGTATGTATGTAAAACTCCCTTTTTTTATAACAAAAATCTCATATACTTTTTGAAACATATATGAGAGTTTGTGAGTGAATATTAGAATTATTAAAATTATTGCACTGTCACATCAATATTATCATACTTCTCTATTATTTAA
>NW_021446803.1:0-296 GCF_001605985.2 Dendrobium catenatum
ATTACCTGAAGGGTTAGACTAAACATCACTTTAAACTCCTACAACGTAGTGACACCCTAAGGACAAAAATTAAGGACCTGTCTAGCGAACTTAGAAGTTTTCTAGGGACTAGGATAGACCCCAGAACGACATGAAAACCTCAACACTTAAACTTAGTGACATCTAAAACATCACTGAATTTTCTAGGATTTTTTAGGAGCTTTTAGAGCCCATAATTAACTAACCCTAATTAACTGGTTAAATAAGGCCCCGAGACCCTCCGAAAAATACAATAAATACATCTTAGGTCAGAAAAT
>NW_021446804.1:0-215 GCF_001605985.2 Dendrobium catenatum
CGGTGCAAATTTTGGGATGGTGAAAGTAAAAACATTATTATGAGTAGAAATATTATCTTTATTATACTATATAAAATATGTCATGAATTATTGCAAAAGACACCTTCATTTTAGAGCTTGTTGTACTAGAGGGGCTACTTACCCTAGAGCAAAAATAAGAAACATTACAGGTAACTCAAACATTGGACTTCTTGAAGAATCTTGAACATGCAAGG
>NW_021446805.1:0-674 GCF_001605985.2 Dendrobium catenatum
GTGGAAAGAAAACAACTTTTGTAAATTTTCTTATATTTTTATGAATTACCGCATTTCATACATAATATTCACTTATATTAAATAAAAAATATAGCATTTGCATGTAACAAATAAAGGCTAGTTGTTAACACTATAATTAATACATGTTGGTACTTAAAATATAATACCTTATGCAAGAAGGTGAGACAACAAGCTTTCCTTAAAATAAAAAATTGGTGATGTAATCCTAGTTATAACATGTAACTGATTGACCAAATTATGTTAAAATGTAGAGGGTGACAACTCTTAAATGACTATTAGCAACCACCTATGAAAATAAATGATTAATAGAAATAAATAAAAGAGAAGATAAGATAAAATTGACAAATGAGTAGATATGATAACTAATAGATGGAATGTTGAAAATACTATATTAATGATTCATGACATGTCTTGCTCTTCATAATTATACTTATGACTATATTTAAATATGATAATGCATTGAATGGATTGATAGATAGAATTGAAGTTATACTGATTGAACTTGCATTGGTACTGACACCACGTATCATAACATACTGAAATGGCTCATTGGATGATAGTCATCTTTATCAATTTTTCTTATAGTTTGCTAGATCTACGTACTTTGATTTTACCTATCATATAAATTTTATTCTTAATTTTAGAGATTTTTT
>NW_021446806.1:0-1512 GCF_001605985.2 Dendrobium catenatum
GGGGTGAATTGGTATTTTAAAAAATTATCCCTCTTGAATATGTTGAACTGAAAATAAACTTTAATGGATTTTTGGAAAATAGTTTTTCAACAACAATTTTTAGAACTAAACAAAATGCGAAAAATAAAAGGAATAAAAAAAAAGACGCATAATTTATAGTGGTTCGGTCTAAATCACACCAACATCCACTCCCCGGAGGCACCCTTCGAGTATTGCACTATTACCAATAGTGTCTCTCCTTTTGCACCCACAGCAAGGAGGAGAAGCCTTTACAAACACTTTTTCCACCACTAACCAGTGCGGCAGAGAATCGTCATCTTTTTACACTATCCCAGTGTTGGAAGAGAACCATCATCCTTTTACACAATCCCCAGTGTTGGCAGAGAACCGTCCGTCCTTTCACACTCTCCTAGAGTGGGCAAAAAACCCTTCAACTTTTCACACTCTCCTAGTGTGGGCAGAGAACCCGCGGCTATTTACACTCTCCAAGTGTCGGCAGAGAACCGGATCTCCTTCCCAGATCTTCTAACAAGAATTCTAGAAGGAAGGAAGAAAAAAGTTAATTAATCCCAAATCACAAGTAGAGATTCTTACCTTTGAACACCAAGCGAAGCCTTCACGCTCCAGTGGTAGGAATCCTCCTTTGAATGCTCTCTCACACTCTCTCCTTGACTCTACTTTCAATAGGAACAAAGATCAAATGGCAAAAAGATTGGGTGATAATCTAAATTGGACCTTATATAGGAGAGACAAGAAAAACCGTCCAAAACTGCAAAATATTCAAGTTAACACGAAATGGATCGTCCCGTACGATCGTGGATCATCCTGGATAATTTTATTTAAAGTGTCAGAAATGATCCTTATGTATATTGGTATGAACTATGTTCGTACATGATCATCGTCCCGTACGAACTAGGTTCGTCTGGTATGATTAGTTATACCATAGGTCGGTTCCCAAATAATTGCATGGACATAACAAACTTTAGTAAGTCGGTTCACATTGTCCTGGGATGAACAGGACTTCGCACGGATGAAATTTTTACATAAGGCAACTCGTTTTGGCACGATAATGAACTTCGTCTGAATGAAATTTTTATAGAGAAGAATTCATCCTGGGACGATTTGGATTTCGTCTGGACAAAATTTTTACAGAGCCCAAGTCTTCCTAGCATGATTATAAATTTCGTCTGAATGAAATTTTTACAGAGCCTAACTCGTCCTAGAACGAATTATATTTTGTCATGAACGATCAGGACTTAGAAATATTTTCTACAAATCCTGGTCGTTCCATTGTTCCTACGAGGAGATAACTGACTTGATCGTCCCGTACGAACTAGGTTCATCCCGTACGATCAGTACAAATTTTGTAAGATCTCCTTAAGTATGTGTTTGTGTGTTTTTATTCTCTCAATTAAAATCACTCCCTCTCAATTCAAAGAACAATTTAAAGCTTCAACTTGCAATGGATTTTATATTGAATTTGATTTGATGTCTTCATAGTTTAGAGTTCAA
>NW_021446807.1:0-368 GCF_001605985.2 Dendrobium catenatum
AAAACTTAGATGAGCTCAAGTTGGAGAAATATCTGTTCTATTCCGGATCCGATGAATTCTGTTGTTATGGTGCCGTGAGCATATTTAGCTATTAATTACTCAGATAATTTCTGGTGCCATGAGCACAAGGGAGACATAAGGGTCAGAATCCGTAGTGATTCTGTTTAGTTTAGTTTAGCTATTAATTAAATATCTGATATCTGATATCTGATGTGAAAGGATTTTTGACTTCTGTACAATAGGATTTGATCTGATCTGAACTGATTGTATGATCTGATTCTGATACGATTCTGTTCTATTCCGATATGATCTGAATTTTTGATTTATGTACGATTCCGTTTCTGATTTGATATGTCTGATCTGTTCTG
>NW_021446808.1:0-818 GCF_001605985.2 Dendrobium catenatum
AGTATACCATATTTCATTAACCCTAATTTGTTTTATAATTATTTTAAATTTAAAAAACATCAAATGATCTCCAAAAAATGGGTTGTTTATGTAAAAATACAGATGTTCTAATAAGATATCATAAAAATTTTAAGTAAAATTAAAAATATTAAGTAAAATTAAAAACATGCATTTATTAAAAATTTATAAGCTATAAGTTAAATATTCCTCATTAATATTATTAATATGTTAATATGCTATCATAATGAATAATGGGTATCAGGAAATAGTGGTTAGGCGTCATGGTCATTTTCTTGATAAGAGAGGAGCTCAAGTGATCAAGAAGATGGGCGTCGATGATTGATGGATATTAAACTTTGATAGTTGACATATATTGGCCATAAATTGTTGAAAAATATTATAATTTAAGTAACTTTTAGCCTTTAACTTATCTTCATTCTGATAAAATGTGATATTCAAGATCGAGAATACACAAATCAAAGCATAAGTGTTGGTGGATGATAGTAGATAGGTGAGGACTATCATTGAGGGATAAGTGACTATGAATGAGATTTCATTTGGGGCAACTTTCTTACTGATTTATGAATAGCTTTTCAGTATAAAAACTTTAATTCAAAAAATTTTTATACTAAAAAATTGCTTCATAAAAAAGTAAAAAAGCTATCCCAATGGAAGCCTGAATGTATATTGATGATGATTGTTTTTTACATTAATTAATGGTGACAATGGATGATTGTGTCAAAAATTCAAGTCGGAAAAGGTGGTTGGTGTGACTTTTTTCTTAGCATGAGAGAACATGCTATTATAAAAAGTGGCAT
>NW_021446809.1:0-299 GCF_001605985.2 Dendrobium catenatum
CCTCTCTCTCTCTCCCTCTCTCTTTCTTTCCCTCCCTCTCTCTCTCTCCCTCTCTCTCTCTTTCCCTCCCTCTCTCTCTCTCCCTCTCTCTCTTTTGCTCTCACTTGCTCTCTCTCACTCTCTATCTATGAAGCATCATTTCCTCCTATTTCTTTCTCTCTCTAGGCATTTGTTTAGTGAGAGAAGCTCTGGGGATGGTGGGGGGCGACCGAAGGTCTCCCCCCCCGCTCAAGCAGGGGTTGTGGTGACGGATCGATCGGCAGTGACGAGAGAAGGCGCTCTGGAGTGGGATCGGGAGG
>NW_021446810.1:0-268 GCF_001605985.2 Dendrobium catenatum
TTAAAAAGCATTATGGATGGAGAATAACCAGTAGGATTGGAAACTAACCAGTAGAAGAGGAAAAAATCCATTGATGTAACCCAATGGTCTTTGCATTTGAAACTTCTAAAAAATTGTGTTGAATTCTCCGACCATGAAGTTCCTTATGCATGAAGCCCAATTAATAGAAGTGAACTAACTTAAATTACTTGCAACAGATGTGAGCCTTCTAGGGGTTTTATGGTTGTTTATTGGAAATAAAAGGTTAGATAACAAAAACATAATAAAG
>NW_021446811.1:0-210 GCF_001605985.2 Dendrobium catenatum
CGACGAGACCTAATCTCCAGCGTCGGATCAAATTCTCGTAGATCCGATGGCTACGGCGGGACGCTGACTCGGATAAGTAAATTGCTCATGGGTCCCGCCGCCAGGCAATCATCCCAAAATGATTGCCAAATGATTGGCCCGCCGCCGGGCGTTTTGGAGTCCCAATCCAGACACGCCACGTGTTAATCCCGCCGCCAGATCATATTAATT
>NW_021446812.1:0-1335 GCF_001605985.2 Dendrobium catenatum
AGAAACCACTTACAAATTATATTAGACCAAGACACAATATAACTTATAAAATTTAGAGAGAAGAAAGATACATTTGGAGTGATAACTTGTCGAGAGAAGAAGGGGTTAGTAAGTTCAAGGAAAAATTAGAAGAAGAAGACAATAGCTCGCAATCTATCCAAGAAGAAATCCTCAGATTTTTTAGATATCATCACTCACCAAAACTTTTTAAATGACACAAATCAGCCACTATACATAGGAGAGGTGAGGGAGCCAAACATCCCAAACAACCACCCAAATAATCCAATAAAAAAGGGGAGGCAAAAGGCCAACAAGTAGCTGAATGGAGCACACCCGAAGGGCCAGCGGGACAGCCACCGAACGGACAACGCCAAGGGGAAGGAACCGGGCAGGCAGAAGAACCGAAGGGTCAAAACAGAGGGGAATGAACCCGGCCAGCAGCCAGAAAAGGCAGTAGAACATAGCATTTCACAATAACGAGTTGAAAAAGGTAGCAGAACACATCAGCTCACAAAACTAGGCAACAAAACCTGAAACCACCAACCCAAGGAACCTTGGTAAAAATCCAAATCAGCCCACAAGTCATGATACCAAAGAAGCTAGCACATCAAAGGCAAGACATGTCAAAGAGCACAACCTACACATGATCATTGGTTGCCTTCCATCATAGGGTAGAAAATAAAATAAAAAAACATAAAATTCAAATTACAATATAGTTTAATAAAAATAAAATGAAATTTGCATGCATCAATCTTTTTAATGAATGCTCATTGGCAATTTTCATTCTGAAGAGAGCAATCAAAGACAATATACTCCAGGGTCATGGGCTTGTAAAAAAAAAAAATCCAACATTACATCTACCTCCTTGCCATGTGCTTAGTAGAGGCATTTGCTTATGTCACATGCAAATTCATTTATGCGGCCCTTTAAGAAAAAAAATTTCTAGACAAATTCATCATTCTTGATCATGGGATATACTAACTGACTCACTTCTTTATACAAATCAATGGTAATTTTCAATTTTCAAAATTGCTTAATTGGGCATTGAGGCTTATTCTTTCCATAAAGCAAGGCGTGAACCTCAAGTTGTTGAGGCTTAAGCCTCACAATTCAAAATTGCATAAAGTGTTATTTGGCTTTACTTGTTAAGCAAAACAATCAACATTTTTTTTTGTGTTTGAATCATTTATTTATTGTATTGAACACAAGTTGTTCATGAACATAAAATCTACTGGAAATTCATATATAAGTTATAGAATATGCATGTCGTCATTTATATGTACATATATCCATACAAATATAAGCGAATGCAGATGAATATGCACACGTATACAC
>NW_021446813.1:0-1448 GCF_001605985.2 Dendrobium catenatum
TATATATATATATTAAAATATTTATGGTTTATACAACTAGACCTTCTACCTTATGGATTTTAACCTTCGACATTCCCAAAGTCTTTTGATCCTATTCAGACCCTTAGTTCTAATATGTTAAGCATTAAACATTATTTTACTGGACTCATTTTGACCACCTAGTTTATCAGAGGTTAAAATGACAAAATTGCCCTCAAAGGGTAAAAAATAAGTTTCCCTTCAACTTCAATATGGACCACTCAAATCAAACCTTAAATCCTCTTCCAATGCATCTTAAGCATCATTGGGATTGCATAGGACTAAAACCCAGACCTTGGTCAAGATTTGTTGATCAAGTCAACCTATTTGGACCAAAAGATCCCTTAGTGGTTTAAATGGCCATTTTAATCCAAATGGTCTCCTAATTGCATAGGACCATTCCTACTGAACTTAAAATGTAATTTCAAACATATTGAGCCAAAACCCATGCCTTGAGTTAACTTGGTTTACCAACTACACTTAGGTTGACCAAAACCCCTTTAAGAGTTTAAAATGATCATTCTCACTCAATTGACTAGACCCTAGAAACCACCTCCACAAATATTCCATTGATCAAACCATTACTTTTTGGCCCAAACCAAGACCTTCCGTGAACCTGGTTGAATAAGTCAACCTAGGTTGATAAGATTAACCTTTAATCTTTTATTATTATTAAAGTGAATCAAATGCTAAATGCATTCAAATCTCATTAATACTCCTTTGAACACACTTTTAGGGATTTTAATTTATTGGACATGCAGACCCAGTCATTAGTCGGCTTGGTAAAAAAGACCCATATTTTGTAAAGCATAGTCTACATAAGGTCCATTCACTACATCCAATAAATTCCCATTCAAGAAAATTCTTTAAATCATCAAGACAACTCAATGATGTATCTTAAATCTATTCACCCTTAGCATTAGTCGCATCAACATGGGTTTGACCAAGTCACTTTGGACTTAATCAAACTTCCACCTTTGGTCCAAATCATTTTTAATCAAACCAACATCTCCAAACACTCAATCTTATTCCAATACATGGTTCAATCATCTCTAACCACATAATGAGTCAAACAATGTCTAGTTTGACTTGGTCAAACCACTAAAAAGTTAACCTTCATTATCGATGGGTTCCTTTGCTTATACATTATATCCATCCCCTTAAGCCCCTTAAAAATTAATCAAATAATTCTTATATACTTTCTACACCCCACCTCATCTACCTTGGTTAAGTTACCTAGTCAAATAAATGAACTATAGGTATTAACACTTGAAAGTTCTCAGATGACACTAGAAAGTGCTCTGATACCACTTGAAAGTTTGTTTGGGATGTTAAGCTCTCTTGAACTTAGTCCCAAGCTAATTAAAGAGAGAGGTGAATTGGAAAAACCTTAGAACCAAAACACAATCCAAATCACCACAATCAAAGTG
>NW_021446814.1:0-617 GCF_001605985.2 Dendrobium catenatum
TCCTGAATGCCCTCCTATGGCACTCCCATGAAACTCCAGTAGCAGCTGGGGAATGTGGATGGAAGACCTTGGAATCACACTCCTTCCCTGATAGTACAATCTCTCTCCCACAACTGAGTAGCCTGGGTGGCTGTTCCCATTGATAACACATCTTCTTTGATTTTCCTTAGCTCCTCATTCTGAATGCTCTCTTCTTTGATGGCTCCCCAATCTATCAGTACTGGTACTGATACAGCCATCCCTTGGAGCTCTCCCATACAGCGTGATGAGGCATCCGCTGCCTTATTCTCTAGTCCCGGTCGGTAGTGGATCTCAAAATCATGTCCCAGCAGCTTGGACAACCACCTCTGGTGCTCTTCTGTAACCATCCTCTGCTCTAACAAGTACTTCAGGCTCCTCTGATCAGTCATGACAATAAAGTGTCTGCCCAATAAGTAAGGTCTCCACTTCTGGATGCCCAGTACAATAGCCATCAGCTCTCTCTCGTAGACAGACTTCAGCCTAGCCCGGGACGATAGTACCTGACTGAAGTAAGCTATGGGCCTGTGGTTCTGCATCAACACTGCTCCCAATCCATAACATGAAGCATCTGTCTCCACCACAAACACCTGGTTGAA
>NW_021446815.1:0-571 GCF_001605985.2 Dendrobium catenatum
GAATGGAGAACTCACAAAGAGATCAATAGTAGTAAACCTCATTCAATATTTCAATCCCTCATACAAGAAACAAGAGCCATTTAAATAGGCTCCACATGACAACAAATATAAAAGTCTAAAATGCCCTCCAGGCTACAAAAGCAAACTAATACCCTCAAGGGTAAAATGGGAAAACTGAAAAAATAAATGCATAATACATAAAATGCTAGTGCAAATAAAATCAGTAGTAGAGGCTCTCCATCATAGCCGTCGATCTCTGATGTCGTCTCTGGTAGACGCGCTGAAATCTCCTGTCAATGACCTCATCATTCTCCCTGGGTGGGAGAGAACTCGACCCCGTCGAGTGCGTGTTATGGAAGCTCTCATATAACTCTAGAAGGTCTGGGTAATCTCTGTAGCTCCTCTCGATCAATCCACGTGTCCTCTTTCTCCGGCATTCCTTCCCAATGAACTAAGTATCGTTGGCGCCCTCCATCCCTTGTGGAAATAATCTCATCATCTATAATGATTTCGATCTTTTCCGCTCTAGGCAAGTGGGGTAAGTTGGGGAGTGGAGGAAGGCTAGGGATCT
>NW_021446816.1:0-678 GCF_001605985.2 Dendrobium catenatum
TATAAAAAAGATTTTCAAATTCCTTGTTAAGAAAGATATTTTGAGATTTCCATTTAATAAGAAGCCAGGAGAAGAGGGGCAAACAGATCATCCACTTTATTGCCCTTTTCATCGCCATATTGGACATGTCCTCGAAGATTGTTATGTGTTCAAAGACAAGGTAGAGAGTCTTATGGAAAATGGTGAGATTCACCTTCAGGATAGTGATTTGGTACACCCTCAGGGCAAGGTTGCTCAGATTGTTCAGATGATTACTAGCTCCAGTCAGTATGACAGTCAGTGTGGTGTTCAGAGCAGTGATAGTATAGCACCTCTTAGTTCTGGGGGAGAGTGGCAGCTTTCACTTTCTCGCAAGACAAGGGGTATGATTCGACGTGCAGTTCAGAGTTCAGAGGCAGTTGAGAGGAGGCCCTCACATGCCAAGTCGACAGTTGCCAGCCCAGTTCCTTCGCCAGTCTCCTTTTCTTCTTCTGTTGTAGTGCCTACTGAGCACATTTCTTCTACTTCTACTTGTACTAGAAAAATGTATGAAAGAGAGAAATTTATTGTAACTTCTGAGAGGAAGACAGGATCTCTTCCAGCACTTATGCTGAAGGATTTTGTTCTCCCTTCAACTGATGATAAATTAATGGAAGAAAATAATTCTGGCTACTTTTGGTGTCTTGCTCCTTCTAGTTT
>NW_021446817.1:0-699 GCF_001605985.2 Dendrobium catenatum
TCAAACAAACTACCCGATTTAGGATCTACCCCTTCCACATGACCTTCTACGCACTTTAGATGGCTTGCTAGAATAACCGACTCTATATCTAGGCTAGGTCGATGTTTACTTTTTTACTGTGTGCCGGGTTTTTGAGATTTCATTGTATGTTGTGATTGAAATTACTTGGTGTGTCTGTTTATTTTTACTATACTCTATGGATTGATGTGTTTGGCAATTAGATTATCTTTAGGTTAGGAATGATATGGATGCTCATTGAGTTTTCTACAAGTGGCCATGTTCATACAGGGCAATAAAAGGGGATAAGTAAATAATAAATATAATTGTTACAAGTGCTTCAGCTGCTTTGCCCCCAAATAAAAAAGAGCGTGGCCATGTGTGTTTACTTTTTTCTGCACATATATACATAAATGCTTGAAAATTAATTTGATTTATTAAATACTTAGGATAATCATGTATGAGAGTTTATAATTTTTTATTTTCACTAATGTAATTTGATTAAGTATTAATTTGTGAAAGTGTACATTTGAGTTGGGATACATAGATCCAAAGGTTGGATTCCAAAGAGGAAGGGATAACCCTTAGGGGAATAGTCGTTTTCCATTTGGAGGCCCAAGTTTGGATCATTTTTTCATACCCAAAGTGGAAAGAATAATCTTCCCCTCGAGAGAATAGTTCTCTTTTCTATTTAGGAATAGA
>NW_021446818.1:0-1744 GCF_001605985.2 Dendrobium catenatum
AACCGAAATTAAAGCAGGGAAGAAATTCTATTGTTATAAAGGAAATTGCACAAATTGGCTCTATTTTGAGAATGCCACGTATGAGGAGGAAGGCTATAGATGCTGAATTGTCAGCTTCTACTTTTGAACACTTAATTAGTGTGAGAGATGCGCTGGGTTGTTTAACAGATAAGGAGAAAGCTATGGGAGTTCAAAATTCTCAACATTCCGTGGAGATTGGTGAACAGATGAACAGCCATGAGATGGTTATGGGTGAGGTGGATACTCACATGAATGATGATGTTAATAACTGCGGCGGGGACGCTTCCCCTTTGTTGAATCATGTTTAACATCATATGTTGGAATTGTAGAGGTGCTCGTAAGAAGGAGACGGGTAATTACTTACGGCACCTAATAAGGGAACATAATGTTAGTTTTATTGGTTTATTGGAGACTAAGATGCAGTCCTTTGATAGAAAAGATGTGGACAAGTTGGCAGGACGTGAATGGGAATTTGTTTTTCAACCGTCCATTGGCAATGCAGGGGGCATCCTAGTGTTGTGGAAGAGTAGTGATCTTTCCTTTCTTGTTTCTTTTCAAGCTAATCAGTATATCATGGGGAGGTTAAAGATTACTGATAGAATTGATTGGGAAGTACCTCTGGTTTATGCTAATAAGGATAGACATACCAGGAGGATTGTTTGGGATGATATTTCCAAAAACCATACGATGGGGGTTCCATTGTTGGTTGGTGGAGACTTCAACTGCATTATGGCACAGGCAGAGAAGAAGGGGGGTAAAGCTTTTCATTTTTCCCCAGCTGCAGGTGATATGGCTGATTTCATGTTGACTAATGACCTTGTTAATCCTGGATTCATTGGTCCTAGTTTTACATGGACTAACAACAAGGATGCTAGGAGTCGTATTTTTTCCAGGTTGGATCGTTTTTTGGTGAGTTCTTCTATTCTTGATGTGTTCCAGGGATTGAAGGTTAAGCATCTTACCAGACTTGCTTCAGATCACTGCCCTATTCTTTGTTGTTTGATGGAAGATGTGAAGAAGGCTTGCTACCATTGGATTAAATTTGAAGATGTGTGGGCCAGCTACCCTTTTGCTTGGCATTTAGTGGGGGAGAAGTGGAAGGTGGAAGATCTGGGCAGTGAATCCTTTAAGCTTCAAAGGAAATGCCAAAGGTCTTTGAAGGCTTTGTTCTTTTGGAGTAAGAACAAGCTTAAGAGCGTTAATCAATTAAAGGAAGACCTTGATAAAGAAATTAAGATTTTACAGGAGATTGAATGTGGGTCGAGTGGTCTTTCTGAGGTGCAGGAAGAAGCATTGAGGTATAAGGTTAAATTGTTGAATAATACTCTCACTCGTATTATGACTTGGTGGAGAAAAAGAGCAAAGGTGTTGTGGATGGAGCATGTGGATGGGAATATCCACTTTTTCCATTCTATGGCATAAGCTAGGAGGAGGTGTAAGAGCATTGATTCCATCAAGCTGGATGACGGGTCACTGATATCTGAGCAAGGTGATGTCTCTATGGTGTTCTACAAGTTTTTTCAGCTTAAATGGTAGGGGCAGTCAATTGTGGAGGACGGGTGGCCTTCTTTGGAAATTCATAGGAGTTGTGTTGCAGAATTCAAAGACTTCCTGGAAGGTGATGTTACTGAGGAAGAAATATGGTCAGTTATTTGTTCCTTGGGCCGGAATAAGGCGCCTAGGAGAGATGGAGTTACTGCTTCATTTTTCAAATTCTTTTGGA
>NW_021446819.1:0-286 GCF_001605985.2 Dendrobium catenatum
TTTGTTCCTTAATCAATTTAGATTTTAGAAATATAAAATGTAAACTGAAAGTCTGAAATCAACCAAAATAATATAAAATAACATAGTAAAGAACTAAAGATTACTGTCTAAAAAAAATTTGTGTTTACCTCTGGCTCTCGGCACTCGGCACTCTCGCAACGTCGGTGTCGCGGTCGCCTCTCCGAGTCTCAGGTTCTCTACTCTCCTGGCGGACCTGGCCGAAGGGACGAATACACAAATACACGCTCAGACGCTCTCCAGGCTCGCAATCTCACTGGGCGCTGGG
>NW_021446820.1:0-234 GCF_001605985.2 Dendrobium catenatum
GAGATACGTGTTATCTGGCATATAGTAGCAGCAATGGATTTGGATTTGGAAATTTAGATAATTTGAGAATTCAGAGTATTGGAAGATTTGAAGGTTTTGATATTTAAAATAGAAATTTCATCACCTTTCACTTAAAGCAGATGGTGGGGGAATGGATGATGGGCCCGATCAAGATCCCATGGTTCCATCGTCCCGGTCCATCATGGTCCCTGATCTACTTAGTCAGAGGAGGTA
>NW_021446821.1:0-1094 GCF_001605985.2 Dendrobium catenatum
CTTCACTTCAGAAATTCGACGCCCACTTCAATCGAACCGTGGCTCTGATACCACAATGTTGGAGAGAATGGAGAATCGGAGAAGTAAAAAACAAAGAAAAACTTTGTTTTAACAGAGGAAAACAGAGAAAATGGCTTAAAATGCTTAAGGTAATAAAAGTGAGTTTTTTTTTTTCTTCACCGTTTACACACACGAAACAATACTTTTAAAGAAAACTGAAATAAGCAAACGGACATAGCAAGCAACGGTTCACTAGCACCGTTTGGATTTAATAAAATAAACTAATTTTGCATTAATTCAAACACAATCATCCAAGTGGAAGGTAAAAAAGTATAACAAATAAATTAATTATAAAATATTTAATTTTATTATTTATTATTATTGGTAATGCTTTCAAATTTAACATTGAAATTTTGATGGAAATTAATTTTAAAAATTCCTGAGAAAAAAGTTTTTAAGAAATAATTTATATTTGTTATGCATGATTAATGATTTAAAAGTAACTATGCTAGTTGCCTCTTCGGCTGATGACTGACTTTAATTTTTAGTAGCTTTTTTAAGCATAAAATGCAGTTTTTCCATGAAAACGCAGTAATTTTCCGCGTTTTACCTTAAAATGTAACTTCTTCGCATTTTATTATAGTTTTTAATTCTAATTTTGTTGCATATCTTCTCCTTCTTTACACCTGAACCGTAAATCCATTTTAAAATTTTGCCCACTATCAGAACAACCACAATGACAGAAGACGACAATCGTATCCCCTTCATTGTGGTCTTCTTACCATTCGCATCAAACTCCACATCGCCCACTTACGCTCACTGCATGGTGACGACTTTTCCATCCAAACACCTTGAACCGGAACGCCAAATTCGTCAAAACTCAGAACACTGACCCTCCGGCGAGCCTCGTATGATTCCCATCGAAGATGCTACTGAAGCTATCGAGCCTTGATAGAATGCGGGGACAACAAAATGGGAGAGAGGGGAAGAGGATTGGGGCCGGGGAGGTGGCCAATCAGGACATACTACATCACCGGATACACAGTTGATACACAATACTACAAGAAAATAGATAATTAGCGACCAACAAAATT
>NW_021446822.1:0-251 GCF_001605985.2 Dendrobium catenatum
TGGCTTACAGGGCTTCCATTGACAGTGGTGAATACCCATTTGTTTGGTTTGATAAGTTGAAGCTCCACCCACGAGAGAATTTTTTCTGGTGGAGGGTGTTTAAGAAGGCTATCCCAAATAACTCCTGGATGTTTCACAGGGGTTTATCTGAGTCTATGTTATGTCCTTGGGGATGCAATGTGGAGGAGACATTAGATCACTATAATACCCACTTCAATAAGTTGAGACAGGTGATATCCATTCTGGATAAA
>NW_021446823.1:0-214 GCF_001605985.2 Dendrobium catenatum
GCCTTTTTCCCTTGTCAACTGCCGACACTACTGCCTTATTCTCAAAAGTCTTAACCAATCTAGGACCTTTTTTGTCTTCAGACTGCTCTCGTAGGAATGGCATCTTATGAGCCTCTTCCTGCAGATTGCTAGCTTTATTAAGTAGTTTTTCAAAAAGTTTTAATGGTGAAACCCTTTAGGAGGAAAGCAACAGGGCCATGGATATTCTTAAGAA
>NW_021446824.1:0-311 GCF_001605985.2 Dendrobium catenatum
CCACGTGCGTTGCTCCTGTACATGAACAACCAACCTTTGCCAACTTCGTTTGTCTAATTGCCTATACAAGTAACGTTGTTGTGCGAGTCTGTGTCTTTTTGACCATAATCCTCCTGTCAGCCACACTCTGCATGGCTCGATAGTTACAAACCAGATCGCTTCGATTTATGTGCGCTCAAGTGAGATCATCGCCTCCCCTGCCTGCACGTCCTACCCGTGAGCTTGTATAGTTTTTTCTCAAGTCTATGTTCCATTAATTTGGGGCATCATAACTTTTTTTTTTACTCATTAGGTTTTGTCCTTCTATAATA
>NW_021446825.1:0-246 GCF_001605985.2 Dendrobium catenatum
GTTGGAGGGAAAATTCTCAACCTTAGAGGAGAGATTTTGGGGAATGGAAGAGATGATCCGTAAATTGGTAAAAGCCCAAGTTGTTTAATCAAATCCTAAGGAAAAAGGAAAACCGCCGATGCCGAACCCTAACCCTAACCCTAATTTCTCAATTAGGGAAGATGGAGCAAGCCCAACCGGGGGAAGCCATGCAAGCACCACCTTACATATCACGCCAAGAGCCTTGGTCAAGGGAAGGGTGGGAGG
>NW_021446826.1:0-262 GCF_001605985.2 Dendrobium catenatum
TCTGTGTTTGATTGTGCGTTAGATTTACCCCTAGGTTAGGAGCGAATTATACTTGTGCAGTCTTATGCAGGTGGCCATGCTCATACAAGGAGCTAAAATAAAAGGGGGCAGTTAATACATAATAATATATAACTCTTTGCACAGGTACCTGCCGCGCTTAAAGACCCCCTTTTAAATAAAAAGAGCATGGCCAAGTGTGGCCAAAAGTAATGCATTTTAATTTCATAATTATAACTGCTTGGCATTGATTATATAACTGTTG
>NW_021446827.1:0-1341 GCF_001605985.2 Dendrobium catenatum
TTCGTGCCTTCGTATATGGTATGTTGTTTATCCCAAATTTTCTTACTAGTAGTGCAAGTGTATATTAACATGAAATCATCAAAATTAAAGAAAAGAAAAAGCAATTTAAAGATTTTACATTCAGTTGAGCATTCAGTTGTTCTTCCTTATTCCATTGATTAAAAGGAATATGAGTTTTAACTCCATTAACAATATATGAAGGAGATGAATAACCAGTTAAAATCATATGCCACATGCAAAAATCAATCGATTGCAAGAAAATAGACATCCGAGTTTTCCAAAAATCAAAAGACATATTTTCAAATAAAAGAGGTCTGGTGATCGAATAACCTTCCGCAACATTACGATTAGTTATGGATCCAAAATTCAAAAGCTTTTAAAAACTTATTTTATGAATACGGCTCTGATACAACTTGAAAGTGCTCTGATAGCACTAGAAAGTTTATTAGGGATGTTAAGCCCTATAGAAGTGGCCTAAGGCAAACGAAGAGAGAGGTGAATTGGATAACTTTAAAACCAAAGATAAAACTCAAACCAAAATCACCGCATAAATCAAAGTGTAGAAGAAAATAATGCGAAAGCAATAATAGGAAAAGAACACACCAGATTTATAGTGGTTCGGTCAAACCTTGATCTACGTCCACTCCTTAGAGGCACCCTCCAAGTATTACACTACAAAAGTATCTCTCCTTTAGCCCACACAGCTAGGCAGAGAAGCCCTTACAAAATCACTTTCACCTTCCCCGGTGCAGCAGAGTCACCGGGTCCTTTGACACCAAAGAAATCTTCTTCTTTGGTGAACTTCCCTCAAGACAAGCCTTGAATCCCACGGTAATAAGATGCAAGCTTGCCGGAGCAACCGTGTGGAATCCCCTCCATACTCCGTTGAGTCTCCCCCTCATAGGATCTTCTACCTCTCAACCTTCACCCATTCCTCACTCTATTTCAAGCTCTCTCTTCAAGTCTCCCCCACAAGAACGAAACTACAATAGCTGCCAAAGACACTTACAAAAGTGCCTTGATAAAGCTTAAATAGAAGCTCTCAAAATGAGCTCATTATCGCAAGTTGCCGACATTATCGTCCTGTTGATTAGTACAATTTAAGCCCAATCAGCCGGGACGATTTGAGACTGTTGAGTCTAGTGAATAGGTTGTTAGACCTAAGTTAATGTCTCAAGGCTACCAAGAGGTGGGTGAATTAGTTGTTTTAAAAACTTTTCCCTCTTTGAAGTTTTATTGACCCAAAATGAAATTTTTTTAATGAAATTTTTTAGAAAAGTTTTTCAACCACACAGTTTTTTAAATAAAAGAAAAATGCGGAAAATAAAAAACAGTAAAGTA
>NW_021446828.1:0-310 GCF_001605985.2 Dendrobium catenatum
TAAGTGAAGCAAAAAAATCATAAACCAAAATCACCATAGAAATCAAAGTGTGGAAAAATAAATAAACACAGAATTCGTAGAAATAGATCATGGAGATTTATAGTGGTTCGGTCAACTGGACCTATGTCCACTCCCTAGAGGTGCCCTCCAGGTATTACACTACCAACGTGACTCTCCTTTTACTCCCACAGTAAGGCAGAGAAGACCTTACAAAACCTCCTTTCTGCCAACCCCGGTGAGGCAGAGAACCCAACTCCTTTTGCTTCCTCCTGAAGCAGGAATAGAACCTTGATCGATTGCTGAAGCTCAA
>NW_021446829.1:0-342 GCF_001605985.2 Dendrobium catenatum
AGGACTGAAGAACTCTCTTGCATTTTCCAGCCATTACTGCTGACAAACATCACAAACAATCACCACCATCGTCTCCAAACTTTTATCAAGATCTTGAGTTTTAAATTGTCTACCTGTTGACATCAGACTTTTATAATCTTTATAGGGAAAATAAAAAAAAAATGTATTGTTATTACTCCAATTTCTTCAATTGTAAGGTAGGGTGTATTATTGTATCTTATACTCAATAATGAAATATTGCAACTGGGCTAAGGCCTCGTGGTTCTCTCTTTCTTGGGTTTCTCACATAAAAAAATGTTTTTTGGTCTCTTACAACTTTTATCTATGCATGCTAAATTTTTT
>NW_021446830.1:0-305 GCF_001605985.2 Dendrobium catenatum
GGGAACCTTTAGGCGCTAGCACAGTGCGCTATTTGACTTATAAGGAGATGACAGTTATCACATTGTACATTTTGCTTAATTGTGATGAAGTTGAGCATATCTCGAGCAAGTATTAAGTTGTTTATATTTTTGGTTTTCTTTTAAAATTTAATCTAAACTCAAGATGTGAATTTGTATGAGGTTCATTGATAGTCTTAGTACATCAGAAGAAGAAGAAGTCCAGAAGATAGTGGAAAAAGAATTCACTGCTTGGTTTAAAAATATGGTGTATTTTGAATAATTAGTCTTACTTAATGAGTTATGTC
>NW_021446831.1:0-241 GCF_001605985.2 Dendrobium catenatum
AAGGTTCTCTGCCGACACTCGAGGAGTGTGAACAACCAAAAGTTCTCTGCCTACACTTGGAGGGTGTAAAAGGACGAAGATTCTCTGCCTACACTTGGAGGGTGTAAAAAGGATGACAGTTCTCTGCCGCACCGGGTAGTGGTGGAAGAGAGTTCTCGTGAAGGCTTCTCTGCCTTGCTGTGGGGGCAAAAGGAGAGACATTTGTGGTAATAGTGCAATACCTGAAGTGGGATACTTCAGG
>NW_021446832.1:0-430 GCF_001605985.2 Dendrobium catenatum
TAGTTCGTTAAAACTCCCTCGCCGAATAAGAAAAGCGCGCGGGGAGGCCGGGGCCGAATTTTCGGAGCCCACAGATTTCTGGCGACTCCGCTGGGGAATGGTTTCTCTTTCCATCTCTGGCTAGTCACTTATATGCTATAGTAGCAGCAAAAAAAAAATGATGACGATATTCAGCTCTGTACGGTGAACATCAGGATGTGACATTTGGTCCTCTGATCCAAAAATCCATCACTGAAAGGTCCCGACAATAACAAGCAAATCAAATTTTAAATTTCCTGAAAACGAATCTTTTAAATAAGATCAATGGAAATTCAATTAGCAGGGTCTTAAATTCCATGCTAACTCTCCTGCTTTTATTATTTGTTCTGCGTTATTTCTTTGTTATGAAAGTGTGGTGATGTATCAATTCTGATCACTAACCCCTACCTTT
>NW_021446833.1:0-535 GCF_001605985.2 Dendrobium catenatum
TCTAAAGACCCTTTTCAGTGAATTTTTTAGAACTTCAAAACCCAGTCAAATGGACTCTGATTCAGGCTATGTTAGTTTTATACTGATGGGACATGTCTCTAGAGACAACCCTCCAAATTTGAGCTACTTCTGAGGTCTCTAACCCCATAAATTAAATCCAAATCCAAAGGCTGTAAAACCTTTAAATATTTACAGCCTATGCCACTGGACCTGTCATCCAGTGGATCTTGACCCTATAGCTTCCTCCAAAGCTTCCGATCACTTCCAGACCATCAATTATGATATGTTGATCAATAAATTGCATTTTTCTGGACTCATTTTAGCCCCCAGTGGTCATGAGCCCAAAATGACCAAAATACCCCTATGGGGCTCAAACAGTGATTTCAAACCAAATGACCTCCAAAACAAATGTAACTACCTCCAACAAGTTTTAAATGTCAAACCAAGCCTGTTGGACCCATTCCCAACTCCTGAGTCAACCTGGTTGACCAAGTCAACAGGGTTGACCCAAGAAGACCCTTAAGGATTCAAATAG
>NW_021446834.1:0-224 GCF_001605985.2 Dendrobium catenatum
GCATATAGAATCAATTATACCAATCGAATCTTGGAAGATATGAATTCATTTTATAAACTAATTATAAGAGCTCTCGAGGATAATAGAAAACCCCCCAGACTTGAAGGTTTTACAAATCCTAAATATTATCCTAAATTCGAAATCCTTAGAAGACAATCACATGAAAGAAAACTTAGGAATATTTTTTCTAATGTTAAATGTAATAATTGTGGATTTTTAGGACA
>NW_021446835.1:0-234 GCF_001605985.2 Dendrobium catenatum
CTAGGGATGTCAATATTTGACACGACCCGAAAATCCGATACGGACCCGACCTGGAAAATCCAGGTTGGACCTGACCCGTTTGATAAACGGGTCGGGTTCGGGTTCTCAAATTCGACCCATTTATCAAACGGGTCGGGTTCGGGTTAACCCGGCGGGTTGCCGGGTCAACCCGCAAACCTGTTTATTTTAAAAAAATTTGAATTTTTTGCTGCCCCAGCCCGCGCTGCCCTGCCG
>NW_021446836.1:0-564 GCF_001605985.2 Dendrobium catenatum
AATCATAATCTAAATGAGTAATAAAACTCTTCATACCATTATTCAAAATCCCACCAACTATAGAGGGACTCAAAAGATAATAATAAATTTACATAAAAAATTAACATAAAGTTCTATCAATTTTGTGTACATTACCAAGAAACCAATTATATATATATATAATTGATAAGAAAGACATTTTTGAAGTGTTCTATTACAATATGTATAAAATGATAGTTTGAGGAGGTTATGAGACCTCAAAGAAGATGCCCGAGGCTAACCAAGAGAGGGGTGAATTGGTAATTATAAATTATTTTTAACGAAAACAAAATCTTTTTATAATTTTTTTAATATCTAAAAATTTAAAAAATTTATCCATTAATATATAAGCGGATTAATTTTATAATAATAAAAAGATTAGAGTTTTCAACCACATAATTAATCATAGAAATTAAAGTGTAGAAAATAATAAGAACAAACACATCAAAGTTTATAGTGGATTGGTCCAATATAACCTACGTCCACTCCCTAGAAACCTCTTTTCCCCTCATAGAAAGGCGGAGAAGCCCTTCAAAAATTTCTTCA
>NW_021446837.1:0-254 GCF_001605985.2 Dendrobium catenatum
ATCGCAAGATCGTCCGGGATGATTAGACATCATCCAGCATCATTTCAGGGCAATATTCATGACGATTTTCCTCATATTTGAACTAATCGTCCAAGACGATATGCCTATCATCCTGGACGATAATGTCGGCAACTTACATTAATGAGCTCGTTTTGAGAGCTTCTATTTAAGCTATGGCAAGGCACTTTGTAAGTGTCATTGGAAATCATTATCGCTTCGTTCTTGTGGGGGAAACTTGAAGAGAGAGCTTTAGT
>NW_021446838.1:0-944 GCF_001605985.2 Dendrobium catenatum
GAAAGAATTTCTGGACTTTCTTTACTTCGCCGTTCAAGTTGGGGCCCACTTTAACTTCTAACCCGGTAATCCTTCCAGCTGACAGTGGGGTCAGAGAAAGGGCCTCAATCCTTCTACTGAGCTTTTCGTACATTGTCAATTCAGGCTCATCACTTTTCACCTTTACAACATCTTCCTCAATGTCACTGTCCTCATTTAAGGTGAGATCAAATTTTGGAGAAGCATTTGTATTTTTATAATCGAGGGAGAAGGCAGAACCTTGGTCTTTGGACTCAACGTCAGAATCTGATTCCAAATCAATATAAACAGGTGTTGTTCTCCTCTCTGATGAAACACGGCCTCGACCTCGTGCTCTTAAGGCCATCCTCCCACCTCTTTGAGGTAATGTGTTTGGAGGCCTAAGGACAACGATGTCAGAGTCGTCTTTACAACTTAATTGTATCATTTCTTGATCAATAAATTTTTCTTTTTCTCTCTCTTGATTGGACTTTTGTCCAACCAATTTCTCCTCAATTTTGATCTCTAACTTAGAGCGGGACGAGGAGCCTTTTGGAACAAAATATGTAGCATCTTTGTAGATTTTGATTTCTTGAATCGAAAATGGTTGCAAATCACCCTTAATCACGTGTTCAATGCCATCTCGTTGGTACTTGATGCATTGGTGAAGGGTAGATGGAATCATTCTATATTCATGATTCCAAGGTCTACCTAAAAGGGCATTAAAGGACGTCGCCGAATCAATTATATGAAACTTAGCTTCAGTTTTCAAGCCTCCTATTTCTAAGATCAAAGTGATTGAACCTAAATCCCTCTCGCCCTTTTCATTGAACCCACGAAGCACCAACCTATCGGTTGAGAGATTGCTAGTATTAATTGTGAGGTATGCGAGGGTTTTTATGTTCATTACGTTGACCGATGCACCCGGATCAATGAGGACTCTTGAT
>NW_021446839.1:0-222 GCF_001605985.2 Dendrobium catenatum
GATCTGGTAAGGTAAGCATTATGGATTAAGAGATTAACTATGTTGATGAATTTTTTTAGTAAGAAGTTGATTTATCTATTGTTCATATTTCCAAGGATGATCCCACTCTGCCTAATAGCAAGAAAAAAAAAGAAGAAAAAACAAACAAGAAAAAGAATAGCTAATGTTTTCATTATTGTTTGTTTGTTATTTCAACAACTTGTTTATGTTGCTCTTAGGTTT
>NW_021446840.1:0-263 GCF_001605985.2 Dendrobium catenatum
ACATTTTATGTAGTAGTTTATTTTAATTTCAGTTTTTTTTCCGCTTTTGCCCTTATGGGTATTTGGTCGCTATTGTAGCCCAAGGGGCATTTTATTCTTTTGTTTTCTTTATCATTTGGAGGTCTATATATGGCCCTTTTCTTATGTAATAGTTAGTTTTGATGAAATGAAAATTTGCTCTTTGTTCTTTTTGTGAGTTCATGAAATCTCTAAAGATCTCTTTGTCAGTTCTTGAAGAGGAGACCGTCGGAGATCTCTTTGTG
>NW_021446841.1:0-286 GCF_001605985.2 Dendrobium catenatum
ATGCGTCACACCGGGTTCCCCCCTATCACGCTAAGAAAAACGTGTATAGGTGGTTGACCGGCTCGTTACACACACCGAGGACAGGATTTTAGTGTCAAGGGGTCGCTGACCTACCTCGTCGTAGGTGTCGCACCAGGTTCTCTTCCCACCACACTAGATAAAAGTGTGTATGGGCGGTTTGCTGGCTCGACACGCACATCGAGATAAGAGAGGGATTATTTTTGATTTAAAATTAATTAGAATTAATTATAGTTTAATTTAAATTAATTAAAATAAATATACAACT
>NW_021446842.1:0-279 GCF_001605985.2 Dendrobium catenatum
AATACATAAGAGGCAATTGAGGGAGCCTAATCCATATTGGGGAATGGAGCCCATGCAAAGAATTTGGGGAAGCCGATGGTGACCATTTATCCATGCCAATGATATTACCTCCAATAATCCATGGCCCACCCGAGAGCACAGCATCTCTGGCCTCCAAGCTTTCAAAAATGCAAATAAAAGAATTGGGAGCAATAGTGACAATCTCAAATGCTCCAAAGTGGAACCATCGCTTTTTGAGTTCAGTTAAGAGGTAGGGGAAAGCGATTCGTCGCCCCATAA
>NW_021446843.1:0-275 GCF_001605985.2 Dendrobium catenatum
ATCTCGAAAAGATAAACCAATCGATATAAAAAATGATATGATCTGACTCTAAATGAACTCAAATCAGATAATAAAATATACTTGGAAGCTTCGAGATGTTAGTTGAAAAATCAAACGATCTCTAAATATGATGTGCTTAAAGACAAATTAAGTGGATCGATTAGATAAATCAAACGAGTCAAAGATCATTTGATTTTGACAACATTAAAACACTCAAATTTTGAATAAATGATTTGTAATTAAAGAGTCAATATAAATCATTCGATGAAGTGTTT
>NW_021446844.1:0-732 GCF_001605985.2 Dendrobium catenatum
GGGGTCAAAAAGACTGTAGTCCATGGGAGATAGGGGTCAGAAAGATCGTTTTCTAGCGATAATGGTATTGCAACTTAGTTTTATAACTATATTTTTATATTATGTGTACTTTTAATGATTCCAAACATTTCAAGAAAATCATACTCCACACTGTTCAAGACTTCAAATCAGATTAGATTAGGGTTAATTATAAATGGAGTATGTATTTTTTATTTTTATTGAGTTTGAGAGAGTGTGATTGTAATTGAGTAATAGTACACATACACACTGAGGTAGTGTTAAAAATTATAATTTTTTAAATTAATCATACTGTACGATCTCGATTCATACGGGACGATTTATTTAGTTATTTCCTCCAACAAGCACTTAAACAAACCATAGGAAGAAAATTTTCTGAGCACTGATCATACTATATGAAGAGCCCTTCATACAGACGACGTCAAGAGTATGAAATAGATACGTACATGTTCATCCCAATGATTATCAAAAAATTTTGAACTGATCGTACTATACAAAGTGACCTTCGTATAGGTGACTTCCATAGTATGAAAAGATTGAGTCTCTTTTCATCCCGACGATCTTCAAATTTTCCTGAACTGTTTGTACTGTACGATCACATGTTTGTATAGACGATATCCAGAGTATGAAATTGTGTGGTATCTTTCCATCCCAACGAATCAAAAATTTTTTTGCACTGTTCGTATTATACGATATAGGTTCATACAGTACGAT
>NW_021446845.1:0-228 GCF_001605985.2 Dendrobium catenatum
ACGGGTCAATAGAAGTCGACAGGGTTCGAACCAACAGACAAATATATGGTTATGGCAACCATCATATTTGTCTTAATACATTCATATTAGGCTTTCAAGACCTACAATCAAAAGAATACATTAAACAAAAGGCACGAAGCCTACAAAGCCCGATCCTCGGTCAAAAGCTTGGTCGAGTCGACAAGGTTCTGTCAAATGGAAATGACCCCAAACACCCCGATGATGGCC
>NW_021446846.1:0-207 GCF_001605985.2 Dendrobium catenatum
GAAAACTGTTGATATTCTTGCTAAAATAAAATTTGAAAACTGTTGATATTGTTTCTTAATGGATTAGGGGGTTTTCTCTACCTAAAGCTTGTTTTAAATTTGTTAGAAAAGTTTGTTCTAATTTGTTAGGAAAGTTTTAAGGCTGTTAGAAAAGTTTGTTCTAACTTATTTTAAGGCTGTAAAATCTTTAAATATTTATAACTTGTG
>NW_021446847.1:0-268 GCF_001605985.2 Dendrobium catenatum
TGTATTTGCTTGCATGATTGATTGTGGGCGAGTTTGAAAAGGCTTCAATGTATTCGTGGCATATTCCTACTAACTATCATGGTCATCCCTTCCACTTGTAGTTTGGATATTGCATTTATGGAGGATTCCCATGATGAACCTTTATTTATTTCATTGATGTACTGTGTCCTGCTTGAAGGTGGTATGCCACATCCGTTTGTATGTCCTTCAATACTTCAGTCATGAGTATATTACCACACACTTTTACTATCATCTGTGGGTAACCCTT
>NW_021446848.1:0-286 GCF_001605985.2 Dendrobium catenatum
TTGGGACCATCTGAATTCCGATTTCAGCAAACTTATAGTCAAACTGAACGTCTCGGAATTACGAACCCAACGACACCAAATTCGACTCAATCCTAGCCCAAATGGGTCCAAATCAAGGACCCGAAGCGCTGTTGGAATATTCAAACCACAATTTGGATTACCAAACGGTTTCCAAACGTAACATGCTTATAGTCGAATTGAGCGGCTCGACGAGACGAATCCAACGAGCCCAAGATCACGGAATTCTAACATCATTAAGACCTTCAAATGTCTAACGAATGATCCA
>NW_021446849.1:0-220 GCF_001605985.2 Dendrobium catenatum
CCGGTTCTTTAATAAGAAATGGACGGAAAGGGATTGTTTCTTGGAAGGTTGGTCGTCTACTTTAAGTTTTCTTGATGAAGATGATAGAATTTTGTTGAAAAGGGATGTTTCGTTGAAGGAAGTTTAAGAGATGTGAATCAAGCCAATGCTAACATAGCTCCTGGTAAAGATGGTATTTCCTAATCCTTTCTCAAAACTTATTGGAGTATTATTAAGGAAG
>NW_021446850.1:0-202 GCF_001605985.2 Dendrobium catenatum
TCAGAGTCAGCCAGCTCAGATGTCAGCAGGTCAGATCTAGGATTTGATTGCCCAGAAGGTCGAGCAGGCCATTTCCTCCAGGAAGACTGGAGAGTCAGTCAGCAGGGGGCGTCCTTACCCAGTAGAGTACGAGCAGGAGCCTTACCCCCCTGGTTTTATCCCTCATAGGTTCAGAGTTTTTGACGGGTTTGAGAACCCGAGG
>NW_021446851.1:0-205 GCF_001605985.2 Dendrobium catenatum
AAAATTAGAGACAAATAACAGGTTGCTCAATTGACAACGGTATCCACAAACAAAGAAAAGTACATTAATGTTCTTCAGATCACAGTACATGAATCCCCCTATTGATCACAGTTGTGGTTCCTTGAAGTTCCAGGCCATTCTGAAATGCAACATAAACATCACAGAAAATATAAAAGTATAACATGGTACTCCTCAGACAATAGCT
>NW_021446852.1:0-380 GCF_001605985.2 Dendrobium catenatum
ACTCTTAAATTCAAAAGGGGATATAGACCTATCCAATTGGATTTAGGGTGTGATTTTTGGTGTGATGATGATGTGTAGGATAAGGAGTGTAGAGCCACTTATTTTGTCCTAATCCAAGCCTAGGATAGAACCCCCATAGTGATTTAAAGGTGACTTAGAGCTCACCTTGGGTGGTTTGGTTAACCACCTTAGAGTACTACAATTGAGCTCAAATTTTGTGGGTTTAGTCTTTAGGGTCAGGTGATCCTATGGTCCAAATTTCATCAAATTTGGAGATTATTTTGTTCCCCAAGTAGGAGCCTCAAAAATCCTTCTCAGAAATGACCTTAATCCTGATTAATTAATAATGAGCTATTCTTAACCTGTAAAATTCATTAAAA
>NW_021446853.1:0-234 GCF_001605985.2 Dendrobium catenatum
AGTTAGGGGGCCAATTAGGAACTGTCTTAGACGTCGGCCCCTAATTCCTTAAAACTTAAGCAACATCCCTACCCATCTTTCATAAGAGACTTGACACATGGTTTTAAAGCGCCTAGGTGGTTAGCTGGCTCCCCAATCCAGGCCGGGGTAAGTCCAGATTTGCATTTCATTAGTTAGGTTAGAGTCACTACTTTGTTGTACCCAAATTAGATTTAGGTTTTGAGGCAGATTCTT
>NW_021446854.1:0-258 GCF_001605985.2 Dendrobium catenatum
TCTACAACAGCAATATAGATTCTACAACAGCACTATTGATCATGACTAGTGTTTGTGCTTGTCGAGTAAGACCATTGTATGGATTTGCATGTATACGATATGGCATTGTATGGATTTCCTGATCTGCATTGATTTATTGATCTCGATTGGATTTATCGAATTGATTTCTTATCGTACGGATTCATTGATTTCATCGATTGATTTCATTAATTGATCACTGTGCATGGCTACTATTGATTATTGATTATCGACATTGAT
>NW_021446855.1:0-243 GCF_001605985.2 Dendrobium catenatum
GCTTCAGTGGTAGGAATCCTCCTTTGAATGCACTCTCACACTCTTTGCTTGGCTATTCTCTCAAGAGGCACGAAGATCAAATAACAAAAAGATTGGGTGGCAGTCTAATTTGGACTATTTATACAAAAGACAAGAAAAACTACCCAAAAACTGCAAGTTTTCAATTCTATACGCAGTGAATCGTACCGTACGATCGTGGATCGTCCTGGACGATTTTACTTAAAAGCCTTGAAACGAACCTGT
>NW_021446856.1:0-785 GCF_001605985.2 Dendrobium catenatum
GACGTCTAGGGATGCTGCGCGGGTTATTAAATTTGAAACCGATCCTCCTAAGCAGGTATAAAGGAGTAGACAGGGTTCAATTATAAAATGCCTCCAAATACCCGCATGGGCCCCGACGAGCGTGTTATTGGTACACACGTGACGTCTAGGGATGTTGCGCGGGTTGACAAGTGAATTCAAGTTCGAAACCGATCCTTCTATACGGGTCAATAGAAATCGACAGAGTTCGAACCAACAAACAAATATACGGTTGTGGCGACCGTCATATTTGTCTTAATACATTCATATTAGGCCTTCAATGCCTACAATCAAGATAATCCACTAATCAAAGGCACAAAGCCTATGAGAAACCTGATCCTCTATCGACTAGTAGATAGAGTCGACAAGGTTCAATCCAGAAAATGGAAATGCCCCCAAACACCCCGATGATGGCCGTGTTAAATGCATACCTCAACTGGAGGGGTTAATTCCAAATATTCCAAATTCCACTCAAATATCCACTCAATTCCAAAAAACCCCACAAAGTCCAATGCTCAACAAAATCCAAAGTCATTCAAATCCAGATATTTAATATAAAAATAATCCATCAAACACATAAAGCAAAATACATCCGCCCTCCGCAACAGTTTGCTGAGGTGGACAAATTAAATTTTACTTCAGCTCACAAAAGAGCCAAATGCCTAGTCGAAAATATTACTAGGATCCATTCTCAAACAGTCTCCTGCCGATAAGGACGTGGTACGTGTCCACTGACCGGCGGTTTGCCGCCAAATGGCACCGCAGGA
>NW_021446857.1:0-234 GCF_001605985.2 Dendrobium catenatum
GCGACATTACTACTTGTAGAAGGACCGCATTGATAATCCAAATTGTGGCTCATACTCACCATGAGAAGTCCAATACCAATACCGTAGCATGAATCCTCTGCGATACAGATCAACAGTTACATCATCTGGTTCTAGGCGCACTAGATTTTTGTGTTTAGAACATGGACATCGAAACTTTCCTTCTGATATAAAGCTAGGCAGCTGTTTCGCTTGCTGAATGAAAAAGTTCACCCC
>NW_021446858.1:0-207 GCF_001605985.2 Dendrobium catenatum
GAGAGAGAGAGAGGGAGAGAGAGAGAGAGAGAGGATCTTGTGAAGGGGATATTTTGAGGGAGTTCATAAGGGATGCTCCAAGCATTGTTCCACTTCTTCTTTCCTAGAGTCTCTTGTCCTTGACAGGGTTGAGAGAGGTAAGCTTCAGTGATCAATCGAGGTTCTTTGCCTACTACAGGAGGAAGAAAAAGGAGTGGGGTTCTCTGC
>NW_021446859.1:0-318 GCF_001605985.2 Dendrobium catenatum
CTTGGACGGACTTTAAATTGGTTGGTAGGTCAATTGGACGCCGTTAGTCAACAACTCAAGGAGGATCAAGCGGACTTAGCCGACCTCCACCGTCAAACAATCGAACGATTCGTCTCAATGTGAACTTCAATATAAAAAAAATTGAAAGAAAACATTACATTAAGGGGAAAATTCTTCCATATTTAGAACAATTCCCCTTCCTCAAGTATTTAAAAACTTTCTTGCATGTCGAAAGTAAAATGACTTGAAAATAGAGCTAAATTACTATCTGAAGTTGAAAGAGTTGCTCTCTTTGCCTTCTAAAGTAAAGAGCTTGAA
>NW_021446860.1:0-264 GCF_001605985.2 Dendrobium catenatum
AGCAATACAGCCGATCTCAATCCAAAGGAATCGAACGACTGAGATGGATTCCGTTGTTTCAAATGGACGGACTGGATTGAGCTGGACGAAGCAATCAGCTGCGAATCAGATACACGGCTCGAAAGGCGCCGAAATAGCCTGAATCTGGACCGTTGATCTCGTGATCAACGGTCCAGACAACACGAACCTGAAGCAGGCTACGAAAACACCCTAGGATCGGTTTTTTGGCTCGTTCTTTCGATACAGTGAACCAAATGACTTAAA
>NW_021446861.1:0-201 GCF_001605985.2 Dendrobium catenatum
TAACATAAGCACTAACACAACAAGACATAAAAAAATGAGAAACTAACACATAAAAAAAATACAACACAAGAACAACAAAACACAGAAAATCATCTCTATTGTTCTGGAGGAGGAGGAGGAGGAATGCCACCGAAAAGGTTGAAGTAGGAGGCCATCAATATTACAAACACCTTTTGTCTTTTGCTTGAGGAGGCCATTGAC
>NW_021446862.1:0-229 GCF_001605985.2 Dendrobium catenatum
TTAATTATTTTCCTTAATGATGTCACTAAGTTAATTAGATTTAAATCAAAGTTTCTAACCCTTGACCAACATATACATGCATAAACACAATTGCAATCAATTCCTAGATCTTGGAGAGCCTAAGATAAGTGGTATGTGCTTCCTAAGCATGCAAGAAACAAAATTAATTAACATAAAAAGATATTTATTAGTGAATAGTTGGAAAATGACTATTCACTAATCTCCCCCA
>NW_021446863.1:0-206 GCF_001605985.2 Dendrobium catenatum
AATGGTTAGTCGTATGCATGATCCAATCTGCCCTTCCAATCGACCCGTTCGCGCGGTGCTCTTTCGGAGGTCCACAACGACGGCAGAGAACCTTCTCTTTTTTCTCCCTCCTGGAGAAGGAAGAGTACCTCGAGGTCAAGGATGTAGAAGAGCCTTTCCCCTTAGAGATCCTCCCATAAATTCTTCTAGGGCCACAAGAGGAACAA
>NW_021446864.1:0-1278 GCF_001605985.2 Dendrobium catenatum
TTTGGGACATCTTTTGTACTTAATTCTAAAGTTTTTTTTTTTTGTATAAAAATTTCTTGTACTAAAAATTTCTTACTGCTTTTTCATTGATTCTATTTCATAGTTTGTCAATTTGGTAGCTCAACTAATAGGTGAGGCTTATAGAAGGATTTCCTCTATCATATATGATGATGTTGAGAGCCACTTAGATATGTTTATGAGGTTGAAGCCTCCAAGATTTGAGGGCACTGTTGAGTCCAGAGCAGTACCAGATTGATTGATAAGGTTGGAGAAGAGTTTTGATGGGATGCAGTGTCCTTCTAAGAGGAAAGTATTGTTGGCTATTTGTTTATTAGATGGGGAGGCTGAGCGTTGTTGGTTGGGTCAATCAAAGAAAAAGTTTTAGGGGAGACAGGACTCCTTAATTTATTAGGAAGAGTTTTACATTTTTTTTTAGCATGGTTTGTACCTCCAACGACATGTCAGCAATGAAGGAGATTTTTTTAGGTTTATTCAGAGTAGCAGGACAATTATGCAGTATGAGGTCGAGTTCATTACATAAGACAAGTATGCTCCGTAGCTAATTAGCACCTTGGAGGAATAATGTTATTGTCATGCACCAAAATCTAATTTAAAATAATTATTCTTTTTATCTTTTATAACCACAACTACAAAGTTATCTAATTTCTTTTATCAATAATTATCAGCTGAAATAATTCTAGAATTCAAAATGTTACTAAATATTACTCCAAAAAGCATATATAATACTTAGGAATTATAATCACAACATATATTTTTAGTCATGATTACAAATTAATAACTACAAAATAAAAAGAAATAAAATAATAGTAAAGTTGGAGAAATTTTATCAATCTTACACTTTTGATCATTTTTCTTGACTTGAAATCATTTAAACCATATATAATGAGCTAAAAAGTCCAACATGTCACTAAGACTTTGTTTGGGACAGCTTTTTATTGCTTTCTAAAAAGGAATTTTAGTACAATTTTTTTTTATTTTTGTACTAAAATTCCGTTTTAGAAAGCAATAAAAAAGCCATCCCAAACGAAGCCTAAATCATACAACTGAACTCAAAACATGATAAAGAAGTAATATGCATGTCATCAGTCAATTTATAATAAAAACAATCATTATGATAATAAATCAGTATAGAAATAATAAAACTCACATGTAGTTTCGATAAAATATGTGAACAATAAAATAGTACGGTACGAAAGCAAGTAAAGAAGTTCATTGTGCAAACCAGTAAACTAGTGCATGTGTCGATTCAATAAAGTA
>NW_021446865.1:0-435 GCF_001605985.2 Dendrobium catenatum
AGCAACCCTTGTGAATTCCTTAACAAGCTTCCCCTCACAAGATCCTCTCTCTCTCCCACTCTCTCTTTCTCTCCTCAAGGCCTTGTCAGGTCAAGGCAAGAGCCAAAGGTTCTCAAAAATGTTGAACAAGAGCTCCTAAATAGAATAGCTTCAAAGGAGCTCATTAATTGCAAGTTTTCGACTTTATCGTCCAGGCTGATATGGACATCGGCCTGGCCGATCAGTACAAATCTTAGAAGATCGGCCAGAGCATCGCCCTGGATGCACTCTTGGATGATTGAAAAATGGCTTGATCATCTCGGCCGATCTCACGATCTTCCCGGCCGATCAGTTCAAATCAGAGGAAAATCGTCCTAAGCATCGCCCTGGATACGAGGTGGCCGATATTTATCGTCCTTAAGTAACTTAAGGTTTTTGACTGGATCGTCCTGGCCG
>NW_021446866.1:0-484 GCF_001605985.2 Dendrobium catenatum
TAATATAATTACATTAAATCATTAATCAATTAATTATCATATTAAAAAAAACTTAATATTAATAAAATCCATTCTTATTATAATATTCTAACCAAAATTTTCTTATTTTAAAATATTTTCATGCTTTCGAACGAACTGTCGGCTGAGTTTTTCTTCAAAATAATATTTTCCTACAAAAAAAAAGCTAAGTAGGATTAATTTAGATAACAAACTAATAATTAGGATATTAATCTACAAACCCAAAGCATTTTGTCCTAAATCCACCTACCCCAAATTAATTGCATGGCATGTGGTGGAAGTCTGAACAGTTCCTGCTCTCATCTCCATTTTTCTAGAAATTATTCCGTGCGATTACTAGTTCGTTTAGAGACTAATTAGGATGCTCCATGTCATTGTGAATTATTACGTCCGGTCACCCAATCCAGACGCGCCACGTCACCCAAATACACTGGGTCTCGGTGTATTTTGGTGACGTGGCGCATCT
>NW_021446867.1:0-436 GCF_001605985.2 Dendrobium catenatum
AGCTGGGGTAGGTAGATTGAGGTCTGGAAGGCTCAAACGAAAAGAGTTTGAGCTCTTGAAGGGCTTGAGCGGAGAGAGAGGCTAGGGTTGAGAATGTGTGTATTTTTTAGGGTTTTACCCTATTCAACTCATCCCAGGTTGAATGGATGGCTGAGATTGAGTGAGGGCACTCCTAGATGGATGCCACATGTCCCTGGAGCAGTTTGAAAGGCTGGGAGAAGGACAGCTCAAGGACAATCCACATGGAAAGGCCTTTGGTCCCCACTTGGACATATGGCTTGATAGGAGCTGTTGGATCAAGATCAAAGGGTTAAGATGAGTCTTAGGAAGCTTCTAGTGACTGTTCAACTGGCTGGGATTATTTAAAATCGAGTGGATTAGCTTAAGAGATGAAATTAGCCTCTTAAAGGACTCATTTAACCACCCATTGACTGTT
>NW_021446868.1:0-281 GCF_001605985.2 Dendrobium catenatum
AATTAAAATTAATTAAAATTAATTAAACATTGATTTTGATTAAAATTAAATTAAGGGGGATTTTAATGTTAAATTAAAGGGGTTTTAATTTCTACAAATTAAAGAATTAATTAGAGTCAATTAGAGGTATTTTATGCAATTTTTAGGGATTAATAAAAATTTTGGTGAATTAATTAGGCTTTAGGCCAATTCTAGAGAGGGAATTTTTTGGTTCCTAATTAGTGGACCAAATGGGCACCAAACCTGATGAGATTTGGGCCATAAGATCATCTAATCTCAAA
>NW_021446869.1:0-200 GCF_001605985.2 Dendrobium catenatum
TTGACGGTATTTTCTGTCCGAAGTTCGTTTTTGTTAGTGATTTTCGTCCGTATTTTTAAACTGGTTTAGTTTTTACCTCGTAACTTTCTGTATGTTGTTGACGTGCCGGGTGTGCACATTTTGAATATATTTTGGAGATTTTTGTCCGGATCGTTTTGATTTTACGATGTTTTATTCCGTCTGTATTTTTCTGTGTGAAT
>NW_021446870.1:0-372 GCF_001605985.2 Dendrobium catenatum
TGACCCTTAGAGATAGGATACGAAATGAGCATATACAGGAAAAGGTTGGAGTAGCTCCAGTGGAAGATAAGATTAGAGAGAGTCGCCTTAGATGGTTTGCTCACATTAAACGGAGGCCTTCCGATGACCCGGTTAGGAAAGTTGAGGTATTATATTTGACTATGTTAAGAAAGATAGAGGTAGACCTAAAAAGACTTGGTTAGAAAATATTAGAAATAATATTTCTTATTAGATTTAAATGAAAATTTGACTTTTAATTGAACACAATGGCAAAAAAGGATTCATGTAGCCGACCCCACCTAGTGAGACAAAGGCTTGTGGTTGTTGTTATTGTTGTTTAATTATTATTATTACTAATAATAATAATAATAA
>NW_021446871.1:0-324 GCF_001605985.2 Dendrobium catenatum
ATTCATTTTTAATTGAAATTCAATATTTAATTAATATAATTAATTAAAAATAATTTAAAATTCCAAAAATTTCCCAAACACTTGGGAATCTCTCCTTAGGTCATCCCTGGCCTTTGGAGCTGATTTCAAGGAGTTGGGATCTCATTTGGAGCAAAATCACAAAATGGGCATTTAATTAAGGATTTTCAAAATTCATTAAATAGTCAAAACTTCAAATATTCATTACTAATTCCAGAAAAATCCAAATTGACCAAACTCACTTGCATTCAACTCATAATAATGTCCAGTATTTGTTAAAAATATTAAACTTTCAGAAATATGTTA
>NW_021446872.1:0-1435 GCF_001605985.2 Dendrobium catenatum
ATCACACTCGCATTATCACCCTCGATAATGACCCCATTAAGATCAAACATCCAGTCTTGAATGATCCGATCGATATATTGAATGGCCATTAGCTCAACCTGCGTGCTATCCCAATGCGAGACTTTCCAACCAGCCGCAACAACAAGATTGCATTGATAGTCCCTTAGAATGATTCTGATGCCGCCTGCATTGTTCCTCTACAACGCACCATCCACGTTGATTTTCAACTAGCCTGAAAGGGGGGTCACCAAGATGCATTCTGAAACAATCCAAAGGATTGAAGAGTGAACCGTTGCTCCAAGCTATTCGAAAACACGCCATGGCTAGTGGAACCGAGAACCATAGCAGCCAACCCAGTGATGGAGCTCAACGTCTTGCCATGGTGAGTAGCGTTCCTGTTTCCCCAGCTATAGAAGATCACCGAGCAATAGATCTTTGTCCAATAGGCTTTGGTCCTAAGTCCCCTGTGCAGATCATCCTTCAAATCCATAAAGCACGTAAATATGGGCATAACAAAGCCCCACTCGTCCAGACGCTTCAGGATCTTGCGTAATTGCAGACATTGCATTGTAACATGATCGAGATTTTCATGCTGATTACAACCAATCGGACAGCTGAGCCGAGCCCCAAGGCCCCGGCAGTTGAGCTAAGTAAGAGTAGGGATAAGGTCCTTGAAGATCCTCCACCAGAAAACTCTCTCACGGGGTCGCAAATGCATATCTAAAATGGTACAAACCTGGTCCTCCTCCCCCATAAACTCCGCATTGTAGCAAATGGCAGATAATGAAGTGCCCAACGTGCTCTTGGTTAATTCAAGGGTGTTGGCATGAAGCTCTGACCAAATTTTCACCTCACAAATCAATTCAACGAGGCTCTTCCAAAGTAATGTCGCAGCTTGTTCCGGTCCCATTCTCCACCCATCATAATGAACTCGTCCACCCGGCTGCCCTCAGCAAGCTCGATATTACAGAAAGTCGGCCAAGAGAAAATGGCATAGTCTTGAATCCACACATGATTGATCGTGTCAATGTCCTCACCGTTGCAGACCTTCCACCTGAGAGAGCCAACCAAACTTTCGGCCCCATTGCAGATAATTTTCCACCCGTTCGATTCTCCTCTTTTCTATTCCATCCTCCATGGCCAAGCCCCATACTTGTGCCTCATACACCTTTGGAAAAGATTATGGGGCTTGTTAATGAAATCCCAGGCAATTCTTGCACGGAGTGGCCCCGTCCAGCTGCTGCTGGCATGAAAACCGAGACCACCCAGGCGTCTAGGACGGGTGAGGCTGCCCCAAGCCGCATAATGTAGACTCTTGTGATTCTAATCCTTGTCCCAGAGGAAGCTCCGACACAGCCATTCCTCATCAGCAAGAACACCACGAGGAATTAGCATGTGAGTCATTGCAAACACCAATAGCGGAAGCAATACAGAG
>NW_021446873.1:0-433 GCF_001605985.2 Dendrobium catenatum
TTTGTGTGTTATTGTTTTCTAGGTTTTCTAGTTTGTTATTATTTAAATTTAAAAAAAAAAACAAAAAATTGTGTTTTATGGTTCAAAATGCCTCCTTATTTTCATATATACATCAATTCAGGGGGAGTTTAGAAGAATAGTTTAATTTGAAATCATACAAACAATAATCGTCTTGTCGTCATCAAAAAGGGGGAGATTCTTAAGATAGTTGCTATTTGCATGCTTTACATTTTTACAACTTATGAAGTTTTGATGATTCCAAACATTATTGTTCAAATGTGTAGTTATCTCCTAACATTTTTTAGAAGTTTTTAGAAGAATTTTATTTGCTCTTGTGTGTACTAACATTTCAGGAAAAATGAACTCCAGACTACGAAGACTTCAAATTAAATTTATCATGAGATACTTTGTAAAATTTGAAACTTGCACTTTT
>NW_021446874.1:0-249 GCF_001605985.2 Dendrobium catenatum
TGGATGCTTATCAAAGAAGGGTATTCTCCACCTTCTCATGAAATTAATGGTGTTAAAACTGAAATTGCTTTTACTGAATGGTTTTTTGATGAAAGAGATTTAACTCAATTGAATGCAAAATATTTGAACTGTTTTTTCTGTGCTTTAAAATCTGAGGAATACATGCATGTTTCTACTTGCAAAACTGGTAAAGAAATTTGGGATAAAATGTGTCTCACTTATGAAGGCACTAATGAAGTTAAACATTCT
>NW_021446875.1:0-240 GCF_001605985.2 Dendrobium catenatum
AAATGTTTCCACGCTTCAGCATCTGATGGATGAGAAATAATATTACTTTTTGCTATTTTCTCCTTATGCCATCTCATATGGCCTGCTGAACTCATTGATGCATAGAGTCGCTGAAGTCTTGGAATGATTGGTAAATAAAACAAACGGGAATATGACACATATTTCTTTGGACGACATTGTTTTCCCGAGTTTGGCTTAAACCGAGGAGCATTGCAGGTGCGATAAATAACTTCTACTGCA
>NW_021446876.1:0-308 GCF_001605985.2 Dendrobium catenatum
GCAATCGGCCACGTGGTTCAGCTGCAGCCCCATTGGATGCTTCAAGATGTTATCAATCTCGCTCTTCAGGTAGAACGACAACAGAACTCTTCTAAGAGTACCCCTGTTAGATTCAAAGAGATGGTGGGAGAAAAGGTCACACCACTGCATAAGGGTGGAACCTAAGCCTCTCAAGAACGACCGATAGAAAAACCATTGGGACGGACTTGGACCCCGCCCTCAGCGGCCGGCAGCACTCCGGCGCGAAAATGCTTCAAGTTTCAAGGCTTTGGACATATTGCGTCCAACTGCCTCACCAGAAGGACTGT
>NW_021446877.1:0-235 GCF_001605985.2 Dendrobium catenatum
AAGCAAGAGTATGGCTTAGATTACTTGGAGACTTTTAGTCCGGTTGCAAAATTTCCAACTATACGCATTCTTCTCACTGTTGCTGTGACACACAAGTGGAAGATCCTACAGTTAGACGTTTCGAATGCGTTTCTTCATGGAGATCTTACCGACACAGTATACATGTCGCAACCAATTGGGTTTGTGGATCCATTGCTACCGAATCATGTTTGTTTGCTCAAAAAGTCTATTTATG
>NW_021446878.1:0-277 GCF_001605985.2 Dendrobium catenatum
GTGTCATTCCAGACTTCTCTCTTACTGTTGCACCCACAGATGTCCTAGGAACTTTTTCCCATCTTATAAGTCCCATGCCATCCGACGAATCTTTGGGATATCTCCTTATGGATGTGAGTCAGGACCAATCATCCTATTTTATTCCTGATTCCTACTTTTTGCCCGTTATAGCCTCACCCTACCTTGATGAGGACCATCTCTGTCCTAGTTGGATTAATCTGGTCAATTACACTACCCCCTCTAGGAGACTACCTACGACAATAAACAAGACTTCCCA
>NW_021446879.1:0-303 GCF_001605985.2 Dendrobium catenatum
CACTTTGGTCTGCAAAATAAAAATTAGAGTTGTCTGATCAAGACTAATGGATTATACAAAATCTCATTTAAAAGTAATGAGGGGCATTGGAACTTTTATTTCGTCCGGTGTAAGGATGCAGAGGAACATCCGGTTTTAGGCAAAAATGCGCCTATACCGAGGTGTGCCGAGTTTTTTTGAAAAACTCGGTACACCTCGGTATAGGTGCGTTTTTGCCTAAAATTGGATGTTCCTCTGCATCCGGTCGGAGGATGTAATAATTGTTCGGGGCATTGACATTGTTTTTCTTTCATCCACCTATTC
>NW_021446880.1:0-310 GCF_001605985.2 Dendrobium catenatum
GAAAAAGTTTTGTGCATGTTTCTTGGCAGGATTTCATTATTATTTCTTGTAGAGACTGAAGTGCTTCAGCAGAAAAACTTAAATGTAGTTGCTGAGGAGATTGGGGGGGTTGTTTTGATGGGTGGATATGTCATGAGGGGAATCAGGGGATGTATGGCACTCTGGTGGATATTTCTCGACATTAATCATATCCATTTCTTCTTGGGAAACTGCCAGTAGAACATTACAAATCTGACTTTTTCTTATATTAGCAAATAAGTTAGTAATCACCTTTGTAGTATATACAATATCATCGGCCCATCGAAGAAAA
>NW_021446881.1:0-420 GCF_001605985.2 Dendrobium catenatum
AAATATAACAGAAACTAAAATAAAACATAAAAAAAACAAACTATAGAAAACTAAAACTAACTAGAAGAGAAACAAACTAGAAAAACACAAAGAAAATAAAAAAAATGAGGGCCCCTGATCATTAGATGGAAGAGGTGGTGGTGGTGGCTGCTGGAAGACAGTGGAAAACATGGAAAACTATGCCCCAAACTAGGCCATATCCTGGTCGTGCTGGTTCTGTTGGTGTGCAACATAGGCATCGAACCAGGCCACGTCCTCAGCGTGCTGCTGCTGCTGGTGTGCTACGAACATGTCGAAGAGGGTTTCCAATTGATCAAATCTCTCCACCAACTTATCCAGCTGAGAGTGCTGGCGGAGAGGAACAGGTTCAAGAATAGAACCGGGAGCGGGAGCATCCTCCTTCTATGCCCCCCTGAGCTT
>NW_021446882.1:0-266 GCF_001605985.2 Dendrobium catenatum
TTGCCTCATTAGCAAGAAGTGAGCATACTTTATTGGTCTATCCACAATCACCATTACTGCATCATGATGTTACCTTGATCAAGGAAAATCCACTGAAAAGTCCATAGTAATTTCTTCCCACTTTCACTTAGAAATAGGCAATGACTATAATAAATAATTAGGTCTTTGATGTTCAACTTGTACCCTCTAATAGGTTTTATATTTATAGACAAGTTCTTTTACTTCTCGTTTCATTCTAGGCCACGAAAACATAGATTCCAGGTCAT
>NW_021446883.1:0-516 GCF_001605985.2 Dendrobium catenatum
AAAACTCCCTCGCCGAATAAGAAAAGCGAGTGGAGGATGAGGCCGAATTTTTGGAGCCCACAGTACTACTATTTGGTGAGGGGTGGATTTTTCATGTAGAAAAAATATTGGTTATTTTGTAAGAGCACTTGTGGGGTTAAAAAGAGCTCTTGTTATGTGATAGAAAAGACCCCCCCTCTCAATTTTAAGGAAAAATTCTATAAGATGTTGGTGAGACCTTCAATGCTTTATGGTGCAGAATGTTGGCCATTAAAAGAGAAGTACAATATTAAGTTAATTGTTACAGAGATGAGGATGCTCAGGTGGATGAGTGGATTTACCATTAAAGATAGTATACAAAATGAGCATATATGTGAAAAAGTTGGTGTAGCTCTATCTAGATAGTCTCCTTAGATGGTTTAGTCACATAAAATGACAGTCTTCTGATGTCCTGGTTAGGAAAATAAAGGTATTAGATTTGACTTATATTAAGAAAGGTAAATATAGACCTGAAAAGATTTGGATAGAAAATATTAG
>NW_021446884.1:0-233 GCF_001605985.2 Dendrobium catenatum
ACGTCATAAGACGAAATCGGCAACAAAATTAGACTAGCTTTCCACTTCTTGCCAGCAATGTCAATCTCACACAAACAAAATTTCCGAGCAATCAAAGGATTTCCAGCCGGTAAAATCACAGACAAAGAAACCGGTAAAACCATCAAATTCGAATGTAAAGTCTCAAAACATCGCTCGGACAAAAAAGAATGACTCACTCCAGAGTCAAACAAAACACGACAGGGCTGATTAGA
>NW_021446885.1:0-222 GCF_001605985.2 Dendrobium catenatum
ATATTTTTTAAAACCTGTTTTCAAAATTCCACCAACAAGGAGAGTCACTTGTTTTAGTGCAATACTTGGAGGGTGCCTCCAAGGAGTGAACGTAGTTCAAGATTTGACCGAACCACTATAAATCCGGTATGTTCTTTTCTTATTATTGCTTCCGCACTAAATTTCTGTAGTGATTTTGGTTTGAATTTTCTCTTTGGTTTTAAAGTTATCCAATTCACTTCT
>NW_021446886.1:0-337 GCF_001605985.2 Dendrobium catenatum
TCTAATTTTTGGATGCTTATAGTCATAATAAGTATGTCAATGAGAGGAATCTAACAAATCCAATATCACTTAGTTTTGAGATCAATAAGATACTTAATCGTTGAATGAACAATCTATCAATGTGAAAAGGGCTTGAAATAAGAAAGAGCTTGAAGACGAAGAATTTTAAAGCTTTGCCTGATGTTTACCACCACTAAATTGCTATTGTCTAATTATTGTTGACTAATCACAATAGCCTATCCCCATCTTTCAATAGTTGTTGTCCGAAAAGCATCTGTCGACACTCGTATATCATCATTTGACCACCATCAATTGACTGCCACAATATCACTGCCCT
>NW_021446887.1:0-1199 GCF_001605985.2 Dendrobium catenatum
ACTATAACAAATTCGTATACCTTCCCTCCTAGACTTAAAATTTCAACTGGTCCAAAAAGATCCATGTGTAAGATTTCCAAATGTTTACTAGTCCTAAGATCCTTATTGGACTGAAAAGAGGACTTCACTTGTTTACCTAATTGACATGCTTCATAAAGGTGGTCCTTATTAAAGTCTAGTTTTGGTATACCTCTCACTAAATTCTTTTGGGTAATCTTTCTAAGGATTTTAATGCTAGAATGAAAAAGTCTCCTATGCCAAAGTCATGACTCATTAGAAATAGTTTTTAAACAAAAGGCAATAGGAGTATGAATGCAATTTAAATCTAGCATATAAACATTGTTTACCCTTTTTCCATTCAACACAACTTTATCATTTATGCTTGATATGCAACTAGTAGGAAAAAATTTTACACTATAACCCTTATCACATAGCTGACTTATACTTAACAAATTATACTTAAATCCTTCAACCAATAACACACTGTTTATAAAAAAGTTTTTCGAGTTTCCAGTCATACCTGATCCAACCACCTTCTTTGTGGTATTATCTCCAAGTGTAACCATGCCTCCACTCCTGACTTCCAGCGTTATGAATTGAGTAGTATCTCCTGTCATATGCTTTGAACATCTACTGTCCAGGTACCATATGCTCCCACGAGGTCTTATGTGAGAGCGACCCTGCAAAAATATTAAATGTTAGACCTGGAAACCCAAACAAGTTTGGGTCCTCTTTTTAGCAATTTATAATCAGATGCATGTATGATATGTCTAGGTTTATGCATCTTAGGTCTCTACACCAAATCAGATTTCATCTTCAAAGTCAGGTGTGTGCTATATGTCTAAATAATCCATAATTATTATATACATTAGGAAAAGTATTCCTAAGTCTTCTACCATTTGTTTGTCTTCTAAGGGATTCCGTATATTTAGGATTTGTAAAATCTTCAAATTTGGGGGGTATCCAATTATCCTCGAGAGCTTTTATTTTCAGTTTATAAAATGAATTCATATCTTCCAAGATTCGATTTGTATAATTGATTTGATATGTTTTGCTCTTTGATTCATCCTTGAATTTTTTAAATTCTTTTTTAAGATCAGCAAAGGATGATTTTAAAATCTCATGATTTTTATTCAGATCATCGTATTCTTCAAGTAGTTTCAAGTGGTTGTCATCTATTAAAGCATGATCTTTCCTAA
>NW_021446888.1:0-245 GCF_001605985.2 Dendrobium catenatum
ATAACTCATGTTTGTTTTGTGGGAGGAGCCGCTCTGCTAGGGCTTTTGCCCTACCCGTCTCCGCCTCTCTCGCACTTCTCCGTCCTCCTTATGGCTAACAAACGGCTTGATCCTGGTTTTCTTGAGGGTAAGCATTCCAAATCCTTCAAGGAGGTTTTATGTAGCGCTGTTGCTTCTAAGGCTTTTTCGGATCTTCAAGTTTCTACGATTCGGGGTATGCCAGCTTTGTGGATCTCGCTAAACCC
>NW_021446889.1:0-286 GCF_001605985.2 Dendrobium catenatum
ATTGTGCTTGAGAAAGGAAGTAGGAGCTGGGACTTGATTGTATTTTGATGCCGAGAAATTTGTGAGCAAGCCCGAGATACTTCATTGTAAATTGGTGACTGATTTGCGTGATGAACTGTGAGATGGCTTGAGCGTTTTTTTCCGGTTAAGAGAATGTCGTCAACGTAGATAAGAAGATATATATGAGTGGAGCCGTGAGTGAGGGTAAGCAAGGAGTGATCGGATTGACTATGACGAAACCCGAGAGAGAGAAGGTATCGAGAGAAGGTGTTGAACCATTGACGAG
>NW_021446890.1:0-221 GCF_001605985.2 Dendrobium catenatum
CCTTTCATGTCCTCTCTTCAAGTTTTCTCCAAAAGAACGAAGACATAATGGCTGCGAAAGATTCTTACAAAGTATTATGATAGTTCTTAAATAGAGGGCTAAAAAAACCCTAAAAACTCAATTCAGCCGCCAAAGATCATACTATATGATCGCAAGATCATTTATTACTATGTGCAAAAATTGACCTATTAGTACTATATGATGTCTAGTTAGTACTATAC
>NW_021446891.1:0-320 GCF_001605985.2 Dendrobium catenatum
CATTCAAAAAGACACTTTTAGCATCCATTTGATACAAATTAAATCCTTTAAAATAGGCAAAGGCTAACAAAACCCTAATTGCTTCAAGTCTAGTTACAGGGGCAAAAGTCTCCTCAAAATCAATCCCTTCAATCTGATTGTACCTCTTAGGCACCAATCTAGCCCTATTTCTAATGACTACTTCTGAGTCATTCATTTTATTTTTAAATACTCACTTAGTCCCAACAACACTTTGATCATTTAGCCTTGTAATTAATTCCTAAACTTCATTTCTTACAAATTTATTTAATTCTTATTGCATTGCCAAAATCTAAAATTCA
>NW_021446892.1:0-298 GCF_001605985.2 Dendrobium catenatum
TCCACGCCATAGCTGCCTTTATTTTATTTTATTTTTTGCCATAGATGCCAGTGTTCTTGGGCAAATTATTGCATCGGGTCACCGGACGCGGAGATAGGTCCAGATATTAATAAAATATTATTTAAATTAAGCGGTTCAAAAGCGCAGGTAAAGCACAGTCAAAGCGCAGGTAAAGCACACCTAAAGCGCAGGTGACGTGTCATGTTTTTATTGGATGTCCAAACTTATTCTTGCTTTCAGTGACCGGATGCAATAATTTGCCCTGTTCTTGGCTCCCACTCTCTCTCTCTCTCTCTCT
>NW_021446893.1:0-229 GCF_001605985.2 Dendrobium catenatum
ATGTTTAGGTAGTCAGCCTTAGGTTAGTTCACTGACGGAGCTTTGACCCTATAGGTCAAACCTTGCCCCCCTTCTGTGAGCCCTAGAGACCATTAGGGTCATTTAGGCCTGTAGAGTAGGCCACCTACTTGTGCCATTGGACATCGTTGTTTTCTTCCACGAAGTGGGCATCGCTAGGATTTTGGCCTTTTCTAGTTTTGGGTATGATACCCCCCCCCCCTTTTTTTTT
>NW_021446894.1:0-267 GCF_001605985.2 Dendrobium catenatum
AAAAAAAAAAAAAAAAATGATGACCTTCCTTTTGCATATACTTTATCTCTATTTTTATATATGCTAATTATGATTGCTAGGTGATAAATCTAATTTTATTAATCTTTTATTGGCCGCTTGTTCTTGTTGTTGGTAGCAATTTTATATAGGTATATGTACATATACATATATATGCAAAAAATAATAATAATAATAATAAAAAGAAAAAGGAAAATAAGAGAAGATTAGAAAAAAAAAAAGAGAAAGAGCCAAAAGAAAAAGAGAGTA
>NW_021446895.1:0-907 GCF_001605985.2 Dendrobium catenatum
AAAGGAAATACATCCTCATGAAATGTAACATGTCGAGATATGGTTATTTTGTTGGTGTTAGGATGTAGGCATTTGTATCCTTTGTGAGAAGGAGAATATCCCAAAAAAAAGCATGATGTGGCTCTAGGGGCTAGTTTGTGTCGGTTTTGTGGTGGTATCCATGGAAAACATTCACATCTGAAAGTTCTTAATATGGAGTAATCTGGAGTCTTGTTGTGTATCAACTGATATGGAGACTTGTTTTTGGTATTTTGAGATGGCATTCTGTTGATCAAGTAAGATACTGTAAGAACTATGTCTGGCTAGTATTTGTATGGAATAAAAGCTGTATTGATCAATGTTCTTGTTGTTTCTATCAGATGTCTATGTTTCCTTTCCGTCGTGCCATTCTGTTCAGGCGTGTAAGGACATTATATCTAATGCACAATTCCATGCTTTTGGAGGTAATTTTGTAATGTTCTGTTTACATACTCTGATCCACCATCTGATCTAAGTTATTTCACTTTGTATGAAAATTGCTTTTCTATCATTGTATGAAACATTATGAATGTATCTGCTACTTCACATTTGGATTTTATGGGAAATACCCATGTAAAACGAGAATGATCATCAATTAAAAAGAAGATAATATCTATATCCTTGATATGATGTAATTGGGGCAGGACCTCATACATCTGAGTGAAGTAATTCTAAAGGAACATGGGAACGAGAAATAGAAACAGGAAATTGCAATCTATGACTTTTAGCCATTTTGCAGGCTGTACAATTATCAAGGGGTTTTGGTATGTGTAGAGTATGATTAATGTTGGAAATCATTGTCATGGTTCTGATGTTGGGGTGGCTGAGTCTGTTGTGCCATGTAGTAGTGGATTGATGAATGGCAGTAAGAGTTGGTTTGAGCTTAGGA
>NW_021446896.1:0-305 GCF_001605985.2 Dendrobium catenatum
ATCACCATAGGAGTAGATTAGTGCATCCTTTTCCTGGAATTAAATATTTTTCATGTGGTATGCTAGGATACATAGCACACACTTGCACCATTCACCATAATTCACATTGGGTATGGAGACCCAAGTTACATGACTCACAGCATGCATTTCAATCTACTTTATATAAGAATGAACATAAACATGTTTGGATTCCTAAATCTGACATTTGATAATTTTGTAGGCAAGCTCTCACAAAAGGCCTTATGAGAGCATGTGGTACATGAACAGCGGATGCTCTCGATATATGATTGGCGATGCTATACAAT
>NW_021446897.1:0-497 GCF_001605985.2 Dendrobium catenatum
TCAACTAAGAATTTCCCTCTCTTTTAACATCATATTCCATTTATTTTCATATTATATTCACAGTTATAGATTAACATTTCATACTGTCGAAGATAACACACGATAGAGGAAATGGTTTCCATACTCATGAGTTACTCCTAATATGAAATATCCTCTAATAACTGGAACATCAAGAGAGAAATATTGTTGGCTTTGATAACCCAGGCCATATTCATCACATGAATGAAACTGGGGAGCAAAAATATCACAACAAAATTTGTAGAGAAATTAGCGTAGTGACAATTGATCAACATCACTATATTTGACCAATAAAGATCAAGGATGGACTCAGTATCATATTCCATAGAGATTCAAGTTAGTAGTTTTGATATCCCAGACCACACTTGAAGGCGACAAGTGAAACTGGGGAAAGTCAACCCTAGAAGGGGACTGAAAAAGAGATTTCATGCCACAACACCGAAGCGATTGGTGGGCACGAATGCAAGTACAAACACCCC
>NW_021446898.1:0-444 GCF_001605985.2 Dendrobium catenatum
CTCTTAGTCATTAACTAAGTCGTTGATCTAACGCTCTCTGCCACTCTATTCCTACGAATCCAAACGTAGGTTAGTGTCAGACTAGCCAGTGTGCACTCAATGCTTCAGTTCGCAATGACTGTTTACACATTGCAGCAGTCCATATCATAGTATGGCCGGTTCACCTTAACTCGTTCGAGAAATCGCGGTTAAGCGACGGTTATGCTCTTTGATAGACTGATCTATACCAAACGAAATTTCATCGCAGGTTAGTGATGACGTCGAGGTCGCCAAGTTCGGGTTGACCAGACAATACATCACTGCCTGCCTGGTTGCCCTAAGGTACATAAATATAAATGTGCCTTCCGTGCAGTCAACTGTCTGTTTTAAGCAAACAATGACTTTTCACTTCCAGCTCAGATACGCAGGAGAGGAACGAAGTACTCGAGCAAAGCGAGAGGAGAC
>NW_021446899.1:0-1481 GCF_001605985.2 Dendrobium catenatum
AAAAAGCCGCCGGAAGTGGGTGATTTTCCTGTAGTGTAAAATTAGCAAAAATGTGAGAAATAATCGCACCAACCTCTCTCTAAATAAACCTCATATCTATCAACATGACTGCCATGCATTCTTCTTTTGAGAGATAATTGCACCAACCTCATAATTACAAAGCCATGGAGTCCCTAAGATCACCTACTTCACATGTTACCAATTCATAACCTTGCAAGAAGAGAGAAGATATCACATTTCTATATTAGAAATAACACTCATACACTCATAGATAATGCGTAGTTCAATGTCATGCCATTTTATACTTAAGTTTTTTTTTAGCTATTTTGACAATATTCCTATAAGAACAAATTTCCAACATTAAGATAATCCCATACCATCTCTAAAGGAGTCATTTCGTGAGAACAAATGAACAGATGCTACTTCATTTGACATATGTACGAAATATATGAATCATGTAGAATCAATACTACCAAGACATCATCACATTATATAGCTATCAACACTTGGAGAAGTCCAGAATCAACAGACAGAGAGAGAGAGAGAGAAAGGAATCAGGAGATAACGATAGATGGAGAGGAGAGGCGGAGAAGTGTAAGAAATGGGGGAGATCACCTGTACGTGTGAGGAGGTGTCGGCTGCAGTCACCAGAATGGCGAGGAAGAGGGCTCGGAGACGTCGCCTATAGGTGGAGTTGGCTCTGAGCAAGAAAGAGGGAGAAGCGGGGGCTTCGGTCAGTCCGTCTGGGCATGAGAGAGAGGAGGGCTTGTGGCTTTCTGGAGAGGAGCCAACCAGGAAAAATCGGAGAGATATTGCGGCTGGGGCACGAACGAAGGCGAGGAGAAGATGGATGGAGAAGAGACAAAACAAAAAAAGCCTATCCTCCTTTTCGAAAGGAAGAAAAAGCTTCATGTATGGATCACGCAAAAGCCATCAGTATTCACCCCAGAATGAAAAGTCACGCAACCGAGAACACTGAGCCGACATGGTCGAGGTTCCAACGCATTCCAAGCCGTTGGATCCTAATTGCTTGATCTGGAATTGGATTCAAATTCATAAAAAAGTAGATTTGAGTTTAATTAGAATTAACTTGGGCTGATTTTAATCAGATTTGAATTCGAATTTGACTCAATATGAGTAAATTTAAATTTAATTTGGCATGATCAATTTAATTAGATACAATTAAACTAAATCATGATCAATTTGAATCAAACTGGTCGAGCCAACGCAGCTAAAATGAGCTCATCAGATTTAATTGAGCACAATCAGATCAAACTCGACTCAATTTCGAGTCAATTTGAGTTCAATTGGGTCGTATCAAGCCAATTTAATTAAATTGAATTTGCATCGATGTAATAGAACCCAAATCGTTGCCGATTTGAATCAAATTAGGCACAATGGGGATCAATTAGTTCGCTCAAATGGAACATGATAAATAGAGCTGCAATTTAATATTAATTAATTAAAAATATAAAAAATAA
>NW_021446900.1:0-302 GCF_001605985.2 Dendrobium catenatum
TAAAAAAACGATATGAGTTTTCTTCTTTTTCTTTTTAACCGGAGTTAATTAATAAATCATATATTATATTCATCTAAAAATAAATTTAATAAAAAAAATATATTCAAATTAAATTTCTGATAGATTATGACTTCTTTTTTTCTGATAAGCCATGTTGGTGCACACTGGACACTTTTGTCATCGTCAAATGCACAGTGGACTGTCGCTAATTTGTTCCACGATGGGTGTATTCTCCTTGTGACTGTCGATGCACATACTACATATTATTCTCCATTTGCTGTGGAAGAACGACATTTCCTCGA
>NW_021446901.1:0-229 GCF_001605985.2 Dendrobium catenatum
CTCTGCCTTGACCCGTAGCTTCCTCTCTGCCCTAACCAAATCCATATAAGAGCCTTACCCGATCTCCTGTGGCTGCGCGACTTTGCTCCTTCAGCGACATCTTCCTGTAGGATCGAAAGTTACTTCATTTTGATCGAAAGTAACCGCAGGAGCTCGCTGGCTTTGAAGGTGGCTCTCCCTCACGCCCACTTTTTCGGCCAAATCTCTTAAACAGAGAATTTAAGAGAGT
>NW_021446902.1:0-264 GCF_001605985.2 Dendrobium catenatum
TTCATAAGAGGGTACAACGGGAAACTAAAGAAAGCAAATAAAATACGACAACATAGTTAAGAAAATACATAGGATAAATCAAAAATAAAATGACTCAATCGTAGCCGTAGATCAGCGGCCACGCCTCTGATAAACCTTTCATGATATGATGTCCCCGTCACACCCCTTCTTAAATACTTACCCAGCTTCACTGCACTAACAAGAGATGATGTTGCATTCTTCTCAAATGGAAAATAAAAGGTATTCTCACTTATCAAATTAAAC
>NW_021446903.1:0-377 GCF_001605985.2 Dendrobium catenatum
GATTTGATCTATAACAAAATCCCACCTGAGATTGGTGGAAGGGGGGGAGGATGCAAGAACAATGATTCTCCTACGAATACTTCTAGGAGGTTGTAGCAGATACAGCGATCCTCCGTCAGCAAATACAAGTCACTTGTAGATAACAACAGTGGGTACCTCGTAGGCATAACGAACCACTGTGGGCATAAGTATGGGTATCACCTACGACAGTTATGATCAAAATCTACAAGTACATCGGGTACAAGGGCGACTCGATATACGAAAAAGAACACCTCCTGGCAGAAGAAAAGAAGTGTTTTTGAATAAGTCAGAACTAAACTTCTTGGTGTTCCAAATCCTCTTCTTGATCCTATACTCAGGAAGAAAACAGCTCCGAT
>NW_021446904.1:0-513 GCF_001605985.2 Dendrobium catenatum
ACTCAAATATAAATATTATGGTAAATCTCTTTCTACTTTAATTTTTATGAAATCTTAAGATGATGGAGTTGAAGATCCACATTGGCACTGGAGAAGAAATTTGTAGCTTAGGCCTCAGGTAAACTTATTTTGGTGGTGACTATCTATCAATGCAATTCCTTCAAATGAATTTTTGATGCATAGAAATCTGTCTAGGAATAATGTATTTCTTAGAGGTTGCATGGTGGAGGAAAATGCTAGTCACATTGCGGTAAACTATGTTAAGCTGTTGCAAGTTTTCAACATTCTCAAGGGTTGAGGCTTCTTAATCCCGACTTTTAATTCTATCCAAGACTATTTTTTGGGTTTAAATCTATTGGCAAAATTAGAACCTTTAATTGGAAATGTCTATTGCTCTGCAGTATTTTTAAACTGGAATAATAGAAACAATGTAGTGCATGGTGGAAAGGAAGACAACTTCACATTCATTGCGGCAAATGCAATTAGCATGGCTGAAGCTTCTTTCAAAAGAAG
>NW_021446905.1:0-380 GCF_001605985.2 Dendrobium catenatum
AATGCACTTGAGAAAAATAGGAATACACCCACACCTGAATAGTTTTCCAATCATGATCCAAAACCAAAATTGTTGAAATCTAGGAAGAGACAATATAACCCGAACATATTAGTAAACCCTTTTCCTAGAGTTAGATATTTTTCATGTGGCATGCTATGGCACATTTCACACACTTGCACTATTCATCATAGTACACATTGGGTGTGGAGATCCAAATTGCATGATTTACAACATAACACACATGCATTGCATTCTTCTTTCTATAAAAAGGGACCCAAACCTCTTTGGGTTTCTAAATCTGATGTTTGATGATTTTCTAGGCATGCTTTCATCAAAGACCTCATGAGAGCATATGGTACCTGGAAAGCGAATGCTAATAA
>NW_021446906.1:0-218 GCF_001605985.2 Dendrobium catenatum
AAAGGACAGACGCTCCCTTGGCGGGGTTCTTCTGGCCACTATCACTAAGGGCCGTTGGAACTTTTTGTTTTTCAGACCTTTCTCCTTTACAGTCTTCAGGACCCGATAGACCCGAGCTGACAGAGTTTCGGGCTCTTTTCTCTTTGGAGGAGCTGGGACCTCACGTCTTTGCTCCCAGAAGGATTTCTTTAGCTCTCCAGTAGAGCTGTTTCTTTTGA
>NW_021446907.1:0-313 GCF_001605985.2 Dendrobium catenatum
TAATTAATAATTTATATTATATTAATTAAGTTAATCAATAATCTAGGTTTGCCTTTCATCTCCTCTTTTCGTTGTTGCTGATCGGCTTCGTTGCTTTGCAGGAGGTGTATAGGCCGAGCTTGAACCTAAGAATAGGCGGCCACCCGGGAAGGGGGGACCAGAAAACGCCTTTCGCCCTAAGAAATCAACTAGCGCCTTCCTTCGCTTCAGCTGCTAGAGTCAATCCTCTTCGACTCTTTCGTCGCTGTTCGGTGTTCGACTTTGCTCCTTCGTTAATGTTCGACTTCGCTCCTTCGACGACGTTCCCTTCCTG
>NW_021446908.1:0-465 GCF_001605985.2 Dendrobium catenatum
AATCATGAAAATTCTGGCACACAACGAAAAAGTAAACTCCGGACTAACCTAAATCTAGAGTTGATTGTCCTAGTAAAGCATCTAAAGCGTGTGCAAAAGATCGTGTGGCTGGGGTTGATCCTAAGTTGGGTAATTAGTTAGAGATGTCTAGTATTTGAGTTTGTTAAGGCTTAAAGGAAGATTTTTGTTAGAGTTTAAATATTAATACATTAAGAATTTTATTTAAATATATTTTAAGGGTTAAATAATTACTACCTTTATTTCACACCAAGACCGTGAAGTTTATTTCACCTTCATTGGGTCTAAGCTAATAGCCTTGTAGGCCGGGGTTACCTAGTAATAATTGTGATTAATTAAGTTAATTTAAGTTGGTTGAAATTAAAGGAGTGGATTAATATTAAAAAGAGAATTAATTACTAATTTTAAGTGGTTGGTTGAGAATTTTATTATTCAAGTTTGAAAATT
>NW_021446909.1:0-208 GCF_001605985.2 Dendrobium catenatum
GACAAACCATGTAAACTGACTCTCTAATCTTATCTTCTATTGGAGCTACTCTAATATTTTCATGTATATGCTCATTTCATATCCTGTCTCTAAAAGTAAAGCCACTCATCCATTTGAGCATCCTCATCTTTGCAATATTTTACTTAATATTATGCTTCTCTTTTAGTAGTTAACATTTTGCACCATAAAGTGTTGCAAGTCTAAACAT
>NW_021446910.1:0-244 GCF_001605985.2 Dendrobium catenatum
TTACATGGTAAAGGTTTGTGATTGTGAAATTATCCTAATTTTTTATGTCATAGAATTATAAATTAAATCAAAATATTCTTTAAATTTCTATATTTTTCAAAATTGAGATAGGATGAATATAATTTACCTCAATTCAAACAACTTTAGAAGTTTGGCCAATAGTAAAAAACATACTAGAGTTTTAAAAAACTATCTTTCTCTCTCTATGATTTTCACTCACTCTCTCTCTCTCTCTCTCTCTCTC
>NW_021446911.1:0-794 GCF_001605985.2 Dendrobium catenatum
TAGTTTTTGAAGCTTAAAATTATCATTTTATTTGAGAAGGAGTGATTGTAATTGAGTGAATAAAAACATACACACACACATAAGGAGATCATATAAAAATTATATTGATCGTACGGGACGATATCAGTTCGTAAGGGATGATCAGACAATTATCTCCTGTTAAGATCACATGGAACGAATAGGAACTTGCAAAGAAAAATTTTTCTAAGTCCTATTCGTCCGGGACGAAATTAAATATCATACAGGACGATTTGCTCTCTGTAAGAATTTTGTCCAAATGAAATTAAATTATCATACAGGACGATTTACTCTCTGTAAGATTGTCATCCAGACGAAATTAAATATCGTACAGGACGATTTGCTCTCTATAAGAATTTCGTCCAGATGAAATTAAATTATCGTACAGGATGATTTACTCTCTGTAAGAATTTCGTCCAGAAGAAATTAAATATCGTCTAGGACGATTTGGTCTCTGTAAGATTTTCGTACCGGACGAACAAATTTTCGTCGAGACGATACAACCGACTTAGGACGGTTTTTTTATATTCATTATGCAGTTTTTGGAACCGACCTTGATATAACTGATCGTACCGGACAAACTTGGTTCGTACGGGACGATCAGCTTGTACGAAAATATTTCGTACACATATACAAAGAGGTTAGTTTCAAGGCTTTTAAGTAATATCGTCCAGGACGATCCACGATCGTGCGGGACGATCCACTGCGTACAGAATTGAAAACTTGCATTTTTTGGGTGGTTTTTCTTGTCTTTTGTATAAATAGTCCAAATTAGA
>NW_021446912.1:0-269 GCF_001605985.2 Dendrobium catenatum
GGGGTCAAGGGGCAGCGCCCCTGCAGGGGTTTCTGGGGGCAACGCCCCCGGAACAAAATTATATTATAAGAGTAATTTTGAAATTCTGCTCAATACCGAGAGTGTACCGAGCATGTACCGAGCGTGTACCGAGCGTGTACCGCTCAGTACCGAGCGTGTACCGCTCAGTACCGAGCGTGTACTCATGTACCGCTCAGTACCGAGCATGTACTGCTCAGTACCGAGCGTGTACCGAGTATGTACCGCTCAATACCGAGCATGTACTCATG
>NW_021446913.1:0-350 GCF_001605985.2 Dendrobium catenatum
CTAAAGCGTCTTTAAAGGAAAGAGGCGCAGCCGCCCCCTTCAGGAAGCCGGGATCGCGAAGGCGAATTGAAGCCATGAGGCAAACACCAGAAAACCTGAGGAAAAAAGGGCAGGAAATCGCCCAAACTCATGGTGACGGCGGAAACCCTAGCAGAGGAAGCAAAAGGCCCATCATGTATATTTAAGTGCTATATATGTAAATATAAAGATTTATATTTTAGATATGTAAATAAAAAAAAATCTCTTTAGAAAATTTTACAAATCATTATCATATTGAATACTCATCTTCTTAGCTTGATACTGGATAATCTTGAAATCATGGGATCACAGGAGTTCTTACCCTTATAATC
>NW_021446914.1:0-339 GCF_001605985.2 Dendrobium catenatum
ATCAATTCATCAATGGTCAGCAAGTATAGAATGATGGCTGATAATCTTGTACGTCTTTCGTTTGTATCTGTGGGTTTCCCCTGCAAATGAACTTTGGTTACAGGAGCACTTCTTGTTAGGTATAGGTCAAAAGTACTCGCACGTGCGGTTCTGGGGAGGGGGGGCGTCGGTTGAGTCATTCCATCACCATAGTGTAGATTTGGACCTCAATATAAAATTCGTCTTTCTTGCAAGACCTGTTTGGATAAGGGAAAACTCCAGAGACTGCTTTGAAGTTAGATCCTAGATTTACCCTTTTCTCGACTAGAAAAATATTTTAAAATGACTATCTTTTAGTCA
>NW_021446915.1:0-224 GCF_001605985.2 Dendrobium catenatum
GAAAATATTGCATGTAATATTGTTATAGTATTTAACATTAATGATATATTTGTTGAATCTAGTAATTAGGTTGTTAAGCCTAAGTGAGTGTCCCAAGGCTACCAAGAGGGGGGGTGAATTGGTAGTTTAAAAAAGGTTAAAATTTAAGACCCCCTTTTTTTTTATAAAAAAAAAATTATTGAACCGAGATAAAATCTTTTTTAATTTTGTAGAAAAAGATTTTT
>NW_021446916.1:0-209 GCF_001605985.2 Dendrobium catenatum
CCGGGACCTGATGGCTTCTCCTTTGGCTTTTATCAGAAAACGTGGCATTTATCTGGTTTCCTTCTTTGCAAAGCCGTGAAACATTTCTTTTCCACTGGGCTTCTTCCTAGAGGTGCTAAGGCTACTGCTATCACTCTTATTCCTAAGGGAACCCATTCCAACTCAATTTCTGACTTCCGTCCCATCTCCTTATGCAATGTTTTTTATAA
>NW_021446917.1:0-221 GCF_001605985.2 Dendrobium catenatum
GTTGCAAGTGAGTACGAAAAGCATTTCTTTTGTTTTTGGTTTTTTTTTTATAAATTAAACACAAGAAAAAATAGGATACTAAAAGCAAGTACGAAACAAAAGGAATGCATTTAGATAACAGGCATAACAACAGGTACAACAAACTTCTCCCCCTTTTGACAGCACAAAAAGGAGGAGCAACTAAAAGCAAAAAAGCAAAAGAAGAAAAAACTACAATGCAA
>NW_021446918.1:0-1034 GCF_001605985.2 Dendrobium catenatum
GTTAAATCCCAGCTCTCCCGATCTGATAAACTCAAGTGACTCAGATTAAAGTCTTCTCAAGTGGTTACGGATCAAGATACTACCTACGTTCGGTACTATCAACTGAATCCAAAACCTGCAAATCCTTCAACAAATCCGTCAAGCACAAAGCAAAGATCGAAGGAATTTTCTTCAACAAGTCCGTCAAAGCACAGATCAAAGGACCGAAGAAAACTATCCCAAAGTTTAAGAAAAACATAGGATTGAACTAAAAGGATTCATCATCAACAAAGTCCACTATGCACAAAGCTCTGGACCGATGACTTCTCGCTATTGACCTAATACAAACCTAAGGGTTTAGGTCACCGACATCTACCCCTTCAACAAGCCCGCCAAAGCTAGAAGCAAATGGCAGAAGGCGTACAAAAATTCTAATAAATCATCAAAGATGAATCAGACAACCCTTCACCAAGTCCGCAGCACAAAGCACAGGACAGAAGGAATCAAAATCTCGGGGCTCTAGCTAAAGTTGCAGAATGAGTTTCCTGAACGACATCTATAAATGTCCCTAAAGACTGTGGGCATTTTAAATATTTATTTGGGTCGACATCACGTTGCGTGCCGAGATCCCTAAATAAATATTTAAAATTTTAACAAGATATCAACCATCTATGGATACATTCAAGAGAGCAGTGGAGAAAGAAAGTTAGTGTGACATCCAAACAAATTTTGGAGATCCACTAAAAGATAGTAGTGTGACATCCAAACAAATTTTGGAGATCCACTAAATAAAAACCCTAGTGTGACATCTAGAATAAAAATCTAGAGATCCACAGGGTCAATCAGCATACATGGAGTTCCCCTAGTGTGAAGGCTCCTTCGTGGCTGGTCGACTTTGCTCCCTCGACGTCATTCCCTTGCTGTCGGATTGGAAGCCACGACATTTTGGTCGGAAAAACAACGGAAGCTCGCCCGTTCTCCGGCTCTGCCAGGGCTGCTTGACTCGGCTTCCTCCAACGACTGTCCCTTCCTACGGATCGGACATTACAACACTT
>NW_021446919.1:0-201 GCF_001605985.2 Dendrobium catenatum
TCTGTCTGGGATGGAACCAAGCGGGGGAGCCGAATGCCCCCCCCTTCCCCTTCCTCTTTGGCTGGGACGGAACAAATGGGGGGAGCCGAATGCTCCCCCTCTCCCGATCTCTCCTTTTTTTCGCTCTGGGTCGGGGCGGAAAACACAAGGAAGCCGAATTGCTTCCCCTTCTCCCGCTCGTCTCTCTTAGAGGCGCACAAA
>NW_021446920.1:0-362 GCF_001605985.2 Dendrobium catenatum
TCATACTATTTCAAAAAAGAAAGGTTAAATTTTCAAAATAAATTTTTTTTGAAAATTTATCCTTTTTTTTTTGAAATAGCATGGAGGTCTATTAAGATAAATTAGCTTTTAAAGAAAAAATCTGATCAAATCTAATTAAATCAAATCAGATCAAATCTGCATCAGAGGCTCATTAAGGCGTCCCCCCTGGCTTCTTTCCAAGAACAGAATAAAGTGATATTTTATTTTTCTCTTGATTTGAGGTTGACTATAGATGTTAGTCAAACGTTTTGACATCTATAATAATAAGATGCGTAAATAGACCAAATTTTATAAAAAAGCAAGATAATGATCAAAATTAGTAGAAGGAGCATAGATTAAAA
>NW_021446921.1:0-212 GCF_001605985.2 Dendrobium catenatum
GAAGAGCTTCAAAGAAGCTCATTAATTGCAAGTTGCCAACAATATTGTCCAGGACGATATGGACATCAGCCTGGCCGATCAGTACAAAACTCAAAAGATCGGACAGAGCATCGCCTTGAATGCAAGCTGGACGATTTCAAATTGTCTTGATCATCTAGGCCGAACTCACGATTGGCCCAGCCGATCAGTTCAAATCAGAGGAAAATCGTCCA
>NW_021446922.1:0-439 GCF_001605985.2 Dendrobium catenatum
ATAGGAACTTGCTTAAAAATTTTTCTAAGTCCTATTCGTCCGGGACGAGTTTTACAATCATCCAAGATGATTGGTTCTCTATAAAATTTTTGTCCAGACGAAATTAAATTATCGTTAATGGCGATTGGTCCTCTGGAAAATTTTCATCCAGACAAAATTATTAATCGTCCGGGACGATCTGGTCTCTGGAAAATTTTCGTCAAGACGAAATTAAATTATCGTCCATGGCGATTGGTCCTCTGGAAAATTTCGTCCAGACGAAATTAATAATCGTCCGAGACGATTGGTCCTCTCTAAAAATTTCGTCAAGACGAATAAATTTTTGTCCAAACGATTAACCGACTTAGAACAGTTTTTAGCAGTTTCTAGAACCGACCTAGTAATAACCGTTTGTACGGAACAAACTTAGTTCGTACGGGATGATCAGCGTGTACGAAAA
>NW_021446923.1:0-673 GCF_001605985.2 Dendrobium catenatum
ATTCAACTTCATCGGGATGAAGAGAGACCCATCCATTTCATACTTTGATCAGTGTACATACAATGACCATCATCTCGTACGATAAATTATAACAAATATCAAGTTTGTAGGGACGGAAAGTCATGACAAAAATGGACCTCACAATTTTGTACTCTTGAAGGCATGTACGAATTGTGTTCATACACTATGATTTATACTTAGAAAAATTCTTTTACGCGACCAGGAACCTGTCCATTTCGTACTCTGGAAGGTATATACAAACTATGTTCATACAGTACAATCTATACTTAAAATAATTCTTTTTACGCGACCAGGAACCCATCCATTTCATACTCTGGAAGGTATGCACAAAATGGGATCGTACAGTACGATTATTACTTAGAAAAATCTTTCATTTATGTTCGTTTGATTGCTCCTCAGGAAAAATAACCAAACAAATTATCCCATACAATGTTAATTCATATAGTACAATTAGTTTAAAATTTTCAAGTTTTTATCTCTCCCCCTGTGTGTGTTTGCACAATTACTCAATTACAATCACACTCTTTCAAACTCAATAAAATGAAAAATTATAGACTTCATTTATAATAGTCTTTAAACTGATCTAATTTGAAGTCTTTTAACAATCAAGAGTATGATTTTCCTGAAATGTTAGTACACACAAACAACAAAG
>NW_021446924.1:0-204 GCF_001605985.2 Dendrobium catenatum
ATGATTTTGATACATGTAAGAAAAATCGGATGACTTCCTTTGTTGATCTTAAGCAAGAACCTATGAAGAGGCATTATAATTCAAATCATTTAGAAAACCCTTTTCCTGGAGTTAGATGTTTCTCATGTGGCATGCTAGGAAACATCTCACACACTTGCACCGTTCACCGTAGTACTCATTGGGTGTGGAGACCTAAGATACATG
>NW_021446925.1:0-303 GCF_001605985.2 Dendrobium catenatum
TGGTGATTGTTAATGAATAGATAGGGTCAAAGCTAGGTCAAAGGTAGGATCAAAATCTAGATTGAAGTTTGGGTTCTCAAGTTGATTGAATCAGAGTTTGGATGTGTTTGAAATTTGAATTAATTGGTATTTGGGTTGAATGAAGCTTGAGATTTAAATTGATCAAGGGTAGGAATTAAGTTGAAGTTGGTGCTGATCAAAGGTAGGAATTGATTTGAAGTTGAAGTTGAAGTTGATCAAGGGTGGGAATTGATTTGAGTCTAGATTGGTCCTAAGATCTAGAGGGATTCTAAGATCTAGGAT
>NW_021446926.1:0-223 GCF_001605985.2 Dendrobium catenatum
TGATTTAGCCTTTGCTATTACTCCAAAGGTGGCCGATATATGAAGAGTCATCTAAGAGGTATGAGAACGGTATCATGGAGTTTGGGTCTACTTCGCCAATGTTTGTGATATTGTCTGCAGTAGCAATGCTTAACCTCTTTTGCTTTGTCGGAGGAATAAAACAAGTGATAATATATGGAGTTGGAGGTTTGGGCTCATTTTTTCTACAATTCTTGCTATGTGG
>NW_021446927.1:0-261 GCF_001605985.2 Dendrobium catenatum
AGTAGACCTTGTCTCCCACTCCAAACTGTATATCCCTGCTTTTACTGTCCGCCTGTTTCTTCATAATCTGTTGGGCTCTGAGAAGATGCCTCTTGAGCTCGTCCAACACTTGATCTCTTTCCTTCAAGTGCTGATCCACTGCAGATACAGGAGTACTCCTATGGCTGTAGTGTACCAGGTGTGGGGGGACTCTTCTATATAACACCTTAAAAGGTGTCATCTTAGTAGCCGAGTGATAGGAGGTGTTGTACCAGTATTCTG
>NW_021446928.1:0-206 GCF_001605985.2 Dendrobium catenatum
CTCAAGGGTTTAATACTATACACTATCCCTTTATTACTTAATTTGGCACATATACTTGCATATAATAATTGAGGTTATGTTAATTTTATTTCAAAAAAAAAAACTAAGCTTTATTTAGGGTGATATAGCCCTATATTTTTATATAATTCAAAAGTTCACTCCACAGCTCACATCAAGTTTTTTAGCATCATTATCGGGGAAGTATT
>NW_021446929.1:0-226 GCF_001605985.2 Dendrobium catenatum
AAGTTTTTTTTTTTTTTACATCTTTCAAGTTAATTGAAATCTTGCCATTGCACATATCATATGTTAGAGACAGAGCTCTTATTTTCTAATATCTAGAAGATATACTCACAACTAAGAATTATTTTTAAAAGATTGTAAAAGAGATTTTAGCTTGCAAAAATTAATATATATATATCCAATCAAAGTGACAAGAGGCATAAAATGAGCCCACTAAAAGTAAGCTATC
>NW_021446930.1:0-13475 GCF_001605985.2 Dendrobium catenatum
AAGATTTCATTTTGAGACAATTTTGTAGACTACTATTTTTTATCTCTTTTAAAAAATTTTATAACAAAATAATAATAATCGTCCAAGTAGAAAACCTTATTGATAGTCAATTTGATATTAATAAAGATTACAGCTTTTAAGGATCTGATTATTCTGCTAAATCAAACAAAGTAGATTTTTGATTTATTTTTAAAATTAATGTTAAAATAATTACGCTGAAAAACTTGTCGTGGCTCTTACTAAGGAGAAGGCCATTCATTGAGGACTGGATTAATAGTAAACAATCCGTAAGATGCAGTGCAGGGTTTAAGCAGAATTAAGACGTGTGATTTGACTTTACTTGGCCACAAAAGTTTATCCTAAACCCTATTTGAGGAAAGATGTTTCATGTTAGTGAAGGAAAATGAAATATTTTTAAATAAAAAAATAGATGAAAGAGATTTTTCCTTTTTTGTTGAAATGATCGACCATAAATTAGAATGTCATGTAGTTTTGAAAAAAAAAATATTTTGGAAGTAAATATAATTCAATATAAGTTGTAATAAGCCCAATTTTAATTTAAAAAAAATTTTTTGGTTTGGAAGCGCTGCAACGCTAGGTAATTTCTCAGTGTTTACAGAAGTTTAAGTGAATGTTATGACACCGAGGAATAGGAGTATAAAGGCACTTAGTATGAAATTTTACTTTAAAATAAAAAGATAATAAACCATGTTTGATAAAAACCATCCCGCTTAAGCCATTTTCCCAACAATTCCTTTGCTTGTGCAGGTTAACTTGAGAGGAAAGGGCGAGAGAAATTAAGAAGAGTGAGAGAAAGCAGGGTTTGAGCTTTGTATTTTTCTTGCTTTAGTTGCTAAATTTATCCTAATTCCTGATAGTTAACCTTAATCCTACTTTTTATTTTTAATGATTTTTGAGTTTGGCTTATTCTCTCCCACTTAAATTTGATGAAATTGTATTATTCTCTCATTATAGTAAACTTTCACTGTATAAACTATGATATGATAGATATTAATCTTGATAATTTTTGATTGCACTTTAATTAAATTTTTTTTTAACCAGTTAGTTTGAAAAATATATCATTTTTAATTAGAAATTAGTAGAGCAATGCCAAGTACGAAGTTTATCAGGACTCAGTATGCTACAATTAGGATATGGAAAATATGATATGGCATAAAGCTATTTTTCATTTGGTATTAACATGCATGCATTTTTGAATATCATACATGCAATACTAATGAGTTATTGTTGGTTAGATTACAATTTATGAATAATTTCATAAAGAAGCGTACATTTTTTTTTTTTTTGAAACCAAGTCTACAACAATAAATTATATTAGGTTAATACTAGTTTAAGCCTTCTAAATATTTTTTTTTAAACAAGCTAAAAGCTAAAAGCTAAAAGCCCCGGCTGCAGTAAGATCGGCCGAACTTCCAGCGACCGCCTGAAGCCTCGCACGGACGGCGTCCCAGGCACAGGTGTAGGACAATGTCCAAAAACCGTCCCGAAAAGCCACACCAAAGGTTGCCACTCAGCAAAACAACCGTGAGTGGGCACGCCCCGACCCAACATCATTGCCCCTTAGCCCACCGCAACAGCAAATTCAACCACAAAGATATAATTCCGATGATAACGCTACCAAGAAGAAAAAACGAAAAACATAATGCACACGAAAAAGCATCGTCTACGTCGGCCCTCAGTCCCCAAAATCTCCCCCGAGCTGCAAGACTCAATGAGAGAAGGTCTCGCACACACCCAGAGGAAATCATTAGTCATTCTCAGACACCCCAAAACCACCTTCAGAAAGAAGTCAGATTCCGATTCACGCCGATCCGAGCGAAGCAATTCAAGCCAATTAAGCTGTTCCCTAATCCCACACCAGAGAGAATCCCCAAACATTTAGGCCAGAGCTTGCGTATCAATCTCGATTTACCTGGAACCTCAAAATTAACCTATTGACATAGGAATACATTGCCCTCTACACCCAGATGACGGAGGCTCAGCCTCAAACCCAACAGGAAAAGATTCAAGCAGACGAATTAACAAAACAGCAGCACCACCTTGACCGACTCACTTAAAAACGGCTGACCACACCCATTTGGTTCCACAACACCCAAAAACAAGCGAACCCACCAGACCCCCTTCCACCCTCGGCAAAGAGAAAGTCGCAACTAAAAACAGGAGCCCGAGGCCAACTCCGACCGCCACCAGACCAGACCGCCAAAGAGCTCCACAAATCACATCCCGACGGACCAAGCCTGTCCACCAAACACGAGGGTAATATAAGGAATGGCATAGGCAGAGGAGACAACGAAGAAACATCAACATCCAACAAATTGACAACAACATCAAGCACAACCGGGCTATTACAGTTAACAACACCCACAGGAGAATTCATTCCAGGCTCCGAATGACCACCAGCCAAAGCAACAGGGCCCCCAGCCACAGGGGAACACCCCGATGGCTCACCAGAAGGTAAAGCCCCAAAACCAACATCAGAATTCGACACAGAGCCTGAAGCTAGATTATTTGACATTGCAGGAAAATTAATCACCAGAACATAATGTAAAGCATTATGAGATACCATAGTTGCAGCAACATTAGAATCCTTAACGACAACATGCAGCACATCATTAACCACCTTAGAATTACTAACAATCACATCTGGTTTCTCAGACAAAGCCACCGCAGGTTTAGCAATAGGATGTAAAACAGGGCAGTTATCCTTAGAGTGACCTAAGGACTGACAATGCATACAGAATAGCGGAATGTCATCAAAAACAACCGATTGAACATAGCCCATTTCCACAGAACCAACCCAAATAAGAAGCGTACATAAGGCATGATATTACGATATACATGCTATGAAATGTATGTAAAATCAAGAAAGACTAGTAGGAAATGTTTGATTAATTCACGTTTAATTTGTTGGAGATATGTCATCTCGAATAAGAGTGTGGGCCAAGAGAATTTTCTTCAAATAAGATTTATGGTGTAATCTTAAATGATATAAAAAGCTAGGCATAAAGAGTTTGATTGATATAATATGATACACTAACAGACAGAAAGTGACGACTTCTTACATGAAATTCACTTGACCTATGCATGTTGTAATAGCCCTTATTTTAACTTTGCCATTTTTTTTTAATCCTTATAACTCCAAATCGAAAACCATCTTTGCCATAGTATTTTGATTGTAGTATTTTACTTGCATGAATTTTTTTCATAAATTTTTGGGCGTCGGTGAAAATACTCAAGAAATTGACACCTATCGATATAAGCGGAGAATTTGGGACCGTCAGGTGTCTGTTTTGAAAATCAATTTTAACGATATTTTTTAAATAAAATGATTTATTTTTTAGAAATTTTTCTAAAATTTTTGAAGTAAAAAAATATTTTATTTGAATTTTATACTAATGAATCGATTCAATTAAATATTACATAAATATTATATTATTATGTATTCCTAAATATCTAAATCCATTATAAGAATTTATTAAACCAATTTTTTCTTCCTAAAAAACTGGTTAATATAGACTTGAATGGAAAATTTAAAGAGAATTTTGATGAGAGGCATAAAATAAAGCTTAGATTTGGAGGCCTCAAAGTAATTTTTGTCCGTCGAGCATGTTAGAAAAATTGCTTGTCCTAGTGTAAAGAACCTTTACACTATTTTTTATTTCAAAAATTTTATATTTTTGATATTTTTCTTATCAAATTTATGTTTTCGTTAGCAAAAAATATTAATAATTTATATTGGTAAAAATTTTATCACATAACTTTTTGTATGTTATAAGTCATAATTAAGAGTATTTATTTCAGATTTTTCACTAGGTAATTTAAAAATACAGTAATTTTTGTCTAGCCAGAAATTTATTTTGACTTCTAAAAATAGTAGAGTAGTACAATAAAATTTTTAAAACATCATTTTATACAATTCTTGGTATTTTAATAATTTTCCTAAAATGTGAATTTTTGTCTAATAGAATTTTTTGTTGTCTACCGTTATGACATTTTTGGCATCTTCTCAACTAAGCTCAATTATGCATTATTTGATGCAATGCATTGAAAATGGATGTGAACATATACTTGAGTCATAGTTGGTCACTATAACTGTTATAGTATTATGATAATAATATGTGTGTGTGAAATAAACAAGTAAAGAATGGTTGACATGTTGGTTGGAGACGGATTAACTTATATAGAATGGTGGGCTGACGGGCTTTCATTTAAATATTATGATTTGGTGTTATCCTCTACTCATTCACATGATATGGATTGGGAGTTATAAGGAAATGATTACTGTGTCTACTGGCAAAGAGTGGCGACAATATTTATTGAACAACGGTTTATTAATACTGATACAATACTGAAAAATATCGTGATAGCCATGACTTCTTACTTATTTAGTTTGACTATTGAAATGCATATTTTGGAGGCATTATTCTTATTATTATATTGTTAAAATTTTAAATGAATAATATTAAGGATTTAGTTCAAGTGAAGTGTATTAAGTATGAATATCAAAAATACTTTTCTCAGAAGATGATATTCAACAAAGGTGGATGAGATATTTTACTAAGCTTTTTTAATGAAAATTGTGAAAATAAAATTGACTATAGTGACCTTAGCACCCTAAATAAAAAAAAAAGATTTATATTTTTATCAGCATATTTGTAAAACTGAAGTTAGAGAGGCTTTAAAGAAAATGAAGGATGGAAAAGCTATTTGACCTGATGATATTCCGATAGAGGTGTGGAAATGCTTAGGAGATGAATGAATTTCTTGACTTACTAAACTTTTTAATACTATTTTAAAGACTAAAAAGATGTCAGAAGAGTGGAAAATGAGTGTGTTCATTCCTATTTTTAAGAATAAAGGTGATGCACAAGATTGTATGAATTATAGAGGAATTAAATTAATGTGTCATACTTTAAAACTATGGGAGCGAGTTATGGAGCATAGGTTGTGGCATAAGACTAATGTTTCTCAAAATCAATTTGGATTCATGCCGGGTAGGTCGACTATGGAAGCCATACATTTATTAAGAGGTTTGATGGAGAAATATAGAGAAAATAAGGAGGATCTACATATGATATTTATTGATTTAGAAAAAACATATGATAAAGTTATAAGAGAAGTGCTATGGAGAGTTCTTGAAAATAAATGATTTAATAATTCTTATATTCAAATCATTAAAGATATGTATGCATGAGATATTACTTGTGTTCAAACACAAGGTGGTTTGACCAAGTAATTCCCTATTTCGGTTGGGTTACATCAAGGATCAGCCTTAAGCCCATATCTTTTTGCTTTAGTCATGGATGTTCTCACTTGAAATTTGCAAGAGGATGTACCTTGGTGTATACTTTTTGCAAATGATATTCTTCTTGTTGATAAGACTAGAGAGGGAGTTAAAAGTAAACTTGAATTATGGAGGTCAACATTGGAGACTAAGGGTTTTCACTTGAGTAGATCTAAAATAGATATATGGAGTGTAATTTTAGTAGTAATAGGCCTAGTGAGGGGATTATGACTTTGGGTGATCAAGTCATTAATAAGAGTACATGTTTTAGATACCTTGGATTTATTATTCAGAGTGATGGTGAAATAGATGGGGATATTATTATCAAAATTCAAGTTGGATGGTTGAAGTGGAGGAATGCATCAGGCTTATTATGTGATAGAAAAGTACCCCTCAAACTTAACGGAAAATTCTATAAGATGGTAGTGAGGCCTGCAATGCTTTATGGTGCTGAATGTTGGCCATTAAAAGAGAAGCATAATACTAAGTTAAGTGTGACAGAGATGAGGATGCTCAGGTGGATGAGTGGCTTTACTGTAACTGTACGAATTTACTATTATTGCATTATTTTTTACTGCTCATGTCATTGGATTATTAATGTTACTGATATAGATGGTGATATTATTTGATTATATTGATTCATCGTATAATAAGTATGTGACATACAAAACATGTAAAATACTGATTTGATATTGATATAAAATAACTAAATAGCATGTGTACATTCCTATATGATTTTATTAAATTGATTTGATTTCAATAATCTTTACTAGTTTTTTTATTTAATACCTCATCTGATTTCTTTACTGATTTGTATCATATATATGATGATTATTTAATAGATTTGACACTTGTACTAGTTTACTACCTTTATAGCCTTCCGTATTATAGTATTTTATTGTTTATAGATTCTACTAGTACTGCATATGAATATTACTATTTATGTATTGATTCAATGATCATATGAATGTAATTGTTATGATTTGATTATTGACATGCATATTACTCTGTTATGCTTTGAATTTAGTTATAGGTTTCGGTGACCTATTGGATTTAAGCTCACTATATATGATTAAATGATTTTAGGTCGTGATAGAAAAGCAAGAGTGCGAGGCTAGTCCAGATTCTTCAAATTCTATTTCTTTTTATTTTTCTTTTGTACTCTGGACATAATGATTATGACATGATTGTATAGATCTTGAGTAATTTATATGATTTTTTTAGAAATGAATATAAATATGTACATGGATGTTTTAATTATAGAATCTATTTTATTATTTATTACTAATAGATGATATTAGATAGCTCTAGTTGTTATTTATAAGCATAAATAAATAATTCTTCTAATTTAAATTTTGAAGCATCACACATGTGATATGAGATAGATTCCTATTTATAAGACTAACAAGATTGAGACTGATTTTTATTTGTTCTAAAGGGCCTACAAGACTTTATACTTGAAAAAAAATTATAAGTAGCAAGATATCCTGCCTTATTTATTATTGAGTATAGCATATGCATAAGACATAATCACATATAATAAATTATATAAGTGACATGATATAAAATGGTATGAATATGGTACAAGATATGATTAATATAGATATATTATAAGATCGATAAAATCGATATAAGGGCATATGATAGATATGAAATATATGATATACACAATATATTGCACTTGACATAGAACATAATATACATGCATTAATAATGTATGACATGCATAGAACAGATGTAGGACATTTGCTTGATATGATAGGTATACTGATATATATGGGATTACATATATATAAAAATAAGGTACAAATAATAAATATTCATAGATTTATGGGTTTACATGCTTTGTTATATTGAATATGGACATAAGAATGATAGAAGATGTTGATCCTTTATATGTTTATTAATCACTGTTTTCTGAGTTATATTTCTTGTATTCATTCTCACTGCTCTTGTGAATTGATATTACTCATATTGACTATCACCCATTTATATTGTTATAAGTTCATACTGATTTGGATTGAATAATTGCTTACATGTTATTTTTATTATATTTCATTGATTATAGTTGTAGGTTTTGTTAACCTACTAAGTTATTTGTTTACTCTACAATTTTTATATATTTTTAGGAAGGGGTTAGGACCCAGTGGAGTGAGGATGATTTATTTTCATTTTTGAACTATGTACTTTCCTCTTTGTTCTTTTATAATCAGAAGTCTTAAGAGATATACGTATTTATTGAACTTTTAACCAATATAAATGAATTTTTATGAATAATAAATATAATGGAGTTTTTTTTTATGAATATGATTGCTTACACTTGATTTTATTAAATTAATTAACTTCATGGCTCTAATAGATTAACTAAAATATAGAATATGTATTTTTTTAATAATTAGATCTTAGGGTGTCTAAATAGTGATGAATATAAAAGGAAAATTAAAAGAAAACTTGGTGAGAATGAACTTGACTGAATATTGTAAGAGAAGACATGTTGAACTAAAGGATGGGGGAAATAGAAAACTTCTCAAGTCAAATGCCCCTTTCACCCTCACTTTAGATTAAAAATAATTAGTACAAGAGTGGTCCATAGCCTAAAGATGTTGGATGGCTATGCTTCAAACCAGCCTAAGCAGATGTGCTGACATGAGATCGGGGAAATTATTTGGCATGAAGAGTTATGACTACCACATATTCCTAGAGTGTATTCTACCTATGTTTTTAAGCATCCTAATTGATTTAATTATAAATCAATTAACTAATCTAAGTCTATTTTTTAATGATTTATGTTCAACTAGATTAAATGAGGAGGCATTAATTATTAGTGAGCAAAATATTCCATTCATTATGTATAACAATCTTATTATATGATTTTCCTCTTTGGATAATTATAAAAGAATTCAAGTGGCAAAGGAGTGAATTTTTATTTTAAAGTGCTATAGGTTTCTAATGGATTTTCATTGAATAGTCCACTGAGAATAACTCATTAAGAGAGAGAGAGAGAGAGAGAGAGAGAGAGAGAGAGAGATTTTGGTACACAAGAAAGACTTTAGATGGAAGATCCCCACTTAGTTAAGTAAAGAGAAAGAGTGGATGAATATGACTTTGATTGAAGTTGTTTAGTGAATTCTTATTAAAAATATGAAGACAATGAGCCAATGAAGGTGTTTGAGATCATCTTGATGTGAAGGTGAAGATCAAATTCCTTCCCTTTTAATGGAACGTCATAATGATAAGTATCATATTGTAGACTTAGTTAGGAAGAGCATATAAAATCTTTATTAATTATAATAAAGAGTAAGGTAGAACAAAAAAAACAAAGAGTGAATTGATCCTCTTAAAGGATGTTCATTCAATATTTATCACATCTAATCTCTCTCTCTCTCTCTCTCTCTCTCTCTCTCTCTCATGCACACCCTCTCCATCACAAATCAATCAAACATGTTGACTTCACCCCCATCTTCACATCAAAAATTAAACATTTAAATTTTGATGTACTAATATTTTGGGATCTCTCAATGTATTATGAATGTAAAAATTAAATAGGTGATGAGAAGTGACAAGAAATCACTCATTCAATGTGACATGTATCTTTAACATAAGGTTAATAGCGGAAAAACATTGATGATGTGTTAACATAGGGTATGAATATTTTAAGTGGCTCAACAAGATTTGTTCCACCTCTAAGAAGACAACCCTATCATATTTTTGTTGCCCAAAAGTTGATCAACTAGTTTTATTAAAACTATTTATATTAATTTGATCGTCAATCTTTTTATTTGACAACTCAATTGGACATGTCATTATGCTCTACATGGAAATATAATTATTCATCAATTGTAAAGATCACTAATCGTAGCTACTAAGGGACACTAGTTTTGGTTTCCTAATTTGGGTTATTTAATTGGGTTAGCCTAAGGGTAGGATTATTCGCTCACATTCTAATTAAGGAAGGATGTGATCTAGTTTGTATATTATGAATATCAATAACAAATATTGTAATATAATTTTTTATAATGATTGGAATATATCCATCAAAATACATCTCAATTCTTTTTATTTGGTACATTCCAAAACTCTAAATGTTGAGAATTAAAAAACTCTAAACACTTTCTAAAGTTCTAGTTAATTATTCTGATGTTTTAGATCCTCCCCTTATTAGCATCTTCTATTCATATAATATGATATTTCTTATAATAAATGAATTATCCTCTCCCCTCTAAGTCTTTCTCAAGTCATACAATCCCCGATATTCCAAAAAGAAACTATCTTGGCCCCTTGTTATTAAGCTTGGACTCTTTAGTTCATGTTTCCTTCTAGAAAGGGATTGTCCTAATTACTTTTAGTCATCCATTGACTTTAGGTCATTCAACAAGCAAAAAAGGAGGTGTGCTTCCCTTCATTATAATCTCATTAATACCTTTGGAATCCCTCACCATTATTAAAAGGTTCACTCACCTCAGACTAGTCTTTGAATTATATTATTACATTCTTCAATTATAAAGAATGGTGTCCCATTATAAATTAGAACAATTTCTAACATAATTATTCTATTATATTAAGCTTCATAAATTTTTTGCTTAAATTTTCTAATAAAAATTATTAGTTCTATGTTTTTTTCCTAGCACAATGTTGATCATCATTTAAAGTTGAGGCAATAAACACACACAGACATACTCTCATAGCGAGGAGTAATTTGAGGATTTATCCCTTAACTTCTTGTTTTTATTAGAAAATGTGAGTCAGTCGAGTGTGTGCTTAACATATTAGCAATGTATAAAGATTCATCATGAACATATAAAAATAGCAAGACCACATATCTTTTTACGTGAAAAACCCGAAAAGGAAAAAAATTATGGGACTTAGCCCAATTGTAAAATCTACTATATAGAAAGTGATATAAAGATCCTCCTTTCTTCACTGTTGAAGAAGAGGGAGGGTAAAGAAAATCAAATATGACAGTTAATACCCAACAACATGATTTGATTTTCACAATAGAGATTATAGATGTCCACAGATTCCTAATAGTAGGGTTAAATCTTTTTAATATTCAGGAGATGAAAGAGATTTTTGATATTGATCCTCAGTGATGATGGTGATTGTTTGTTGCAATAGCTGGTGGTCATCGGTGGTGAAGATAGTTGAAAAATGCTGGAGATCACTCCCTTCTTATCCCTTCTCCCCCACTCGTGAAGAATGAGGATCTATTTATATTTTTTTTGTAGTGGCATGCTTAGTAAATATGGAGAAAATCTAGGGTAAATTTGAAGTTTTCTATCAAACAACTTATAGTGGTTCCTTCAATAATAAAGCTTTTATCAGCATTTAAGTGTTTTAATGATGTTTGGATAAAGTAATCTTTAGCTTGTTGGATTCATTTTATTGAGCTGCTCAATTTGACTATAAGTATGACATATTTGGAGGTTATCTAGTTACTCAATTAATGGTTTTAATATTTCAAATAATCTTTAGTCCCTTTATTCATGGCAATTTGAACTCGAATTAAAATAATTTTGGTGATATTGGGTTCATCTGGTCAAGACGTTCAATTTGACTATAGCTTTACTATGATAGAAGTTCAGATGGTCCCAAATTTAATGTGAAAATATCTAATTTAAATATGTTTCGAGATTCGTGGACCTCCCCTTAGGGTCATGATATAAGAAAAATAACATTTAAGCCTTCCATGAAATTGATGCATCGATCATATAAATAATATTAAAGAATTTTTCTCCAAAATACTTCAAATTTTTTAAAGAGGGTTATAAATGCTATATTGTGCTTTGAAAGTGTCGAAACTGATTCCAGAGTGACAAAACATGATCTCGAGGCCCTAAAAATGTAAGAATAGGCCTATTCGGCCCCAAAATTTGGCCAATTCTTGATCAGACCCATTGGAATGGCTTGTCGGCCGCCACCTGTCACTGGTGTCACGCACGTCTTAGTGCCTGATGGTCTCTGTTTCCCATACTATCCTCATGTGCTAACTTGCTAGTTTCATCTGCTGCCTACATTGTCCGTACATGTTTGGCGTGGGAGCCATTTTGCACCTCCATTTTTTTTTTATAAATGAGAGTCTGTTTTCTCTTTTTCTTAGAGAATCTTTTTTAAAGAATGAGAGAGATATTTTTAAGGAATGATAGAGATTTTTTAAGGAATAAGAGAAATTTTTTCTTCTTCTTCTTCTTTTATTATAAGAGATGTTTTTTTTATTTGGAACATTTTTTTTTTATTTAAAGCTATGTAACTCTCCTTCATTATATCATGAAACTAACCTCCATAAATTCATGTAACTTTCTTCTATAAATCATCATAATTCTCTCATTTAAATTCATGAAACTCTTCTCCTACCCCTCCAAGTATAAATACCCCTCCATGGGATGAGAAAGTTGCATTTCTCCTCTCTAATATTCTCTTACTCTTCTCCTCCTATTCTCTACTTCTTCTTATGGTAGAGACATTCCACTATCTTGGATAGGCAGTATCACCTATCAATCTCAAGTGCCGCTCTTTGTGTACGAGTAGTTCTTATTTTTCTTTTCCTTCTATTATCTATTTCTTCTTACATTAAAGGTATTCTATTGTCCATATCAAGCTCCTATGTCTCTTTTTATCTAAAAAGAGTTTCACGTATCTTTCTTCTCATTCTATACTCTACTTCTTACATTTGAGACATTTCATTATCTAAGATAGCTTGTATCCCCTATGAAGATCAATTGCACATCTTTTTATTGAATGAGTAGCTCTTGTCTTTCTTCTCCTTCTCTTATGTACTTCTTCACACATTAGAAGCATTCCGCTATCTTGGATAAGCGGTGTCCCCTATTAAGCTTTAATGACCCTCTTTGTGTAGAAGAATTTGGTCTTGCCCACCTTTTTTATCTTCTCTTCTTTTTATATTAGAGATATTCCACTATCTTGGATAGGGGATATCCCCTATCAAGTTCCAGTGCCCCTCTTACTATAGACAAAATTGCTAAGATAATAAGGGCTGATGGCATGATGTATACAGTCATCGGAGATTATTTAATCATATTCCGTAAGAAATTTTATTTTCCAATGATATGGTGGCATTTTGAAAGAAATTTTATGATGTGCTAATCATTACCCAAAAAAGGTCCGACTGGCATGTGCTCTTCCACCTGGATTCTTTACACTGTACGGGATGATATTGATGAAAGAACTTCATTTCATACAATTTTAATTTCAGCTCCTTTTTAGATGAAAAAGATTATATGCTTGAATCTGATGTATAATTTTGCAGACCACCAACCATGAAGAGAGAAGATAAAGATTTCTGATGTTCATTCTCAGTGACGATGGTAGTTCTCGGTGGCAATAACTGCTGGTCTTCGATGGCGAAGATAGCTGAAAATGGTAGAGAGTTCTCCCTTCTTCTCTCTTCTTCTCCCCTCTTCATGTGAAGAATGAGGCTCTATTTATAATTTTTTGGGAGCAGCATGCTTAGTAAATATGGAGAAGATCTATGAAAATTTTGGAGTGTTCTACTAGACGACTCATAGTGATTCCTTTGATCATAGAACTTTCATCAAGTATTTATGTGCCTTAATGATGTCTATATTAAGTGATCTTAGGCTTGTTGGATTTGTTTCATCGAGTCGCTCGATTTGACTCTAAGCATCTAATTACCCAATTAATACTTTAAAGCTTTTAAATAAGCTCAATCCTTGGATTCAAGCCTATTTGGAATCAAATTAAAATTATTTTAGTGTCATTAGGTTCATATTGTTGAGATATTCAGGTTGACTATAAGTTTGCAGTGATGGGAGTTCATATGGTCTCAAATTTAATTTTGAAAGTTTCCAATTCAAATATGCATCAAGATTCATGCCTAATCAAGGTGTTTTTTGGTGACGTACCACATGTTTTTATGATGCATGAAGTGGTGTAAGAACATATCAATTTTATTATTGAAAAATAAAAAATAAAGCCCATCAAATTGTGTGTTCTACATGATAAATTAGGGGATGCTTTGTTGCACTTTGTCCTATTGTATTGCGCTCTTTGTTCATCCATTTTGAAAAAAAAATTAGTTGGAGGAAAAACAAATACAATAAAAAATTTAATGTAATAGGATTCACCCTCTAATTTTGAATTCCACCGATTTGTGCTAATCGCAAATGCACAGTTTATATGAAATAATGCTAAT
>NW_021446931.1:0-1285 GCF_001605985.2 Dendrobium catenatum
ATGATTTTTTTTTTTAAATTTCAGTAATAGAAAGCTATCTTATGTAATCACAATAGCTAAGTTATTTTTTCACATCAATTTTACAATTAATTTTAAAAATGTTGCAGTCTTTTCTACATATCCTTGTAGGACCCGTGCTCATTGAACTAATACGGACAAATTTCATCGACCTAGTTCGACCAAACAATTTGCCACTTCAACATAGGACAAAAAATCCCACGATTAAGAGGTTATCTCCCACTTTGAAAGAGACGATTTGAGCGCAAGACCATTGTGATTATTATTCCTGATAAAAATATAAATATATCATTACATTAATGTTTCATTTGCACAATTCTAAAGTTTCAATATTTAGCACATTTTTTTATTATTTCTTAAAATAAATTTTTAAAAATTATTTTATTAAAAAACTGAAAAACTGCTTTAAAAATAGTAAAAAAATCAACCGTAATGAAGCTAATTACACTCTATCTATGATGAAATTGAAGCTATACTTTTTAGGTCCATGACACATTTTGGCACGTTTGCGCTTTATCACTTTTTGAATGTGATTTTCGTTTAACATTCTCAAATGTTTCCTGCCTAGAATGAATTCTATGCTGCTTAGGCCTAATCTGTGGCAGGTTTTTAACGATATTGGGGATATGGAATATGACAACAATAGAAAGAATTTCTTGTATCTTTTAACTTCTGCTATTGCTTATTTCATATGGACAGCACGGAATGACAGATTATTTGGAAACATCAATGATAGCCTTACGACCATTACTTATAAAATTAAAAGGGCGGTTTTCCTCAAGACTTTCAAGAGAAAATGCTTTCACCCTCTACAGGTCATGCTCACTTGATCTCTGCCTTTTTTGCTGTGGAAGATATGCGGGTGCCCCTTGGACGGCTGGCTCTTGCAATCAGGGGCTGGCTGGGTGTTTTGAAGGATTATGATGTTAGCGATCTTTTTATCTCCCCTTGGACGGTCTGGGATAGCTGGCTTTCCTTCGGCAACCAGGGAAATCCATTACCCTATGGGGTGTTTTTGTGCCTGGGTGTTCTTCTTGCATATTGCACTGAATCCTTATTTGCTTATTTGCATTTCTGTTCTTATTTTCACTGTATTTAGCTTTTCCTTTTTTATAGTTTTTTCTTGTTAAGCAGCAAGTGCTGATAGGGTTTTGTCATTTGCTATATATATATTATGTTTAGCATCTGATTTTCTTACTATAACCATTTTTTTACATCAATGATATGGGCTGATGCCCCAAATATTTCAAAAAAAAAAAAAAAAAAA
>NW_021446932.1:0-211 GCF_001605985.2 Dendrobium catenatum
AAGCAAAGTGATCAAAATCGACGAAATAAGCAGCACGCGTGTCAACATAATGCATGAAATGTGTTTGTACATAATCGTACTAGACGAATTTGTTTAGTTTTGAACTATTTGTATTGTATGATATCAATTTATACATATGATTGATATAGTACAAAATCAGATTCGTATAAGATTGTATATGGATTTTTGAACTATTCATACGTACGAAGTA
>NW_021446933.1:0-247 GCF_001605985.2 Dendrobium catenatum
GATCAAATGGAAGAAGTATTGGCTAATGGACCGTATTTTGTCAATGGACAAATAGTTGGACTTGAAAAATGGTCCCAAAACGTCTCTCCAACTTCTCTCAAGGGGATGACAGCTCCGATTTGGATCAGACTTCCGAATCTTCCACTTCATTGCTGGGATAATATTAACATTTGTAGAATTGCCTCAATGGTTGGAAAACCATATTTAATAGATGGAAACATGTTCCAATGGGGAAGAAGAGAATTTG
>NW_021446934.1:0-329 GCF_001605985.2 Dendrobium catenatum
ATTACATAGTAAACCAACAGCTCAGTAAGTTACCAAAACTTCCAATTAAAATACAAGCAAGGCGTCACTACAGGAAAATCACTCAGTACCGGTGGCTCATTCCTGCGGTTATCATAATCTTTCCGGTGATTTTGTAAAATTCCGACAGCTTTGCAACGATTTAAAATTAGTCGGTAAAAACCGCGTAGGAAACCATTTTCAGCGGCGTTTTTCTAGCGATTTAAGTAACTGGCGGCAAGTACCGCCAGTTTTGTTCCGGCAGTCATGATACCGGTGACCGCCGGTTATTTACCGGTAGCATACCGACTGTTTAACCGCCGGTTATGAAA
>NW_021446935.1:0-259 GCF_001605985.2 Dendrobium catenatum
GATTCGAATCAGAGAGATTTTTTTCATAAGGGTACGCCTAAAATTCTTTTACTTGTAATTAAAAATAAAATTTTTTTGGCTCACAGAGTAACTCTAACGTTCTAAGAAGTAAGCTCGGGACCGCCGAGAGTCAGCATAAGCATATTATTACTTTCTCTTCCTTGTTAGGCACCTCCCCGCCTGCGGGTTCTGGCAGACCACTTGACCTATGAGGGTGCAATTATGTCAAGGGGAAGTTGTGCAATCTCTAGGGAAAAAC
>NW_021446936.1:0-321 GCF_001605985.2 Dendrobium catenatum
AAGTCTCTCCCGATCTTCCTGACCGGAGATCTCTCACAGGAGAACCATTCTTGGAGAGCTGCTAGGGCCGGCTGAAGAGGAAGAAGGCTGCTTGCACATCACGCCTCTAAGGATTTCACGCCTCCATTTCAAGAAGCAGTCGCCCCTTGGTATGGATCATTCTCACGAGAGACCTCTCTCTCATCCGTTCTTAAAGCTACTAGGGTCGGACAAGAGACAAAGGGAGCCATACACCTCACGGTCCAGCCTCCTGCTGATGTCTCCAAGCAGCTCACATACCATCTGGTTTCTCCGTGCTCTTGCTAAAGCCAACTAAGCAAG
>NW_021446937.1:0-218 GCF_001605985.2 Dendrobium catenatum
TGGACACGTGCTGAGCCGTTGATCCGCCGATCAATGGCTCGGATCGGGTTGCACCGCGTTTCGGTGCGACCGTGTATGCCGATCGGGTGCACAGGTCTCGGTCCGCCGCGATCTAGGTCGTCCATTCGGATCAGGCGCCGATCGGACGGCTCTCCTCCAAGCCGACGTGGATAAGTGGATCTGGCTTGATTGCGGCATGATTGCCGCAATCATTGGCC
>NW_021446938.1:0-247 GCF_001605985.2 Dendrobium catenatum
TTACCCCGGAACTTATTCAGTTAAAACTCCCTCGCCAAATAAAAAGAAAAGCAGCGAGCGGGGAGACAGGGGCCGAATTTTCGGAGCCCACAGATGCTATTTATTTGTGATGTGAGATCGACATGAAATGCAAATTTTGCTTCTGCTCTTATGATTTTTGGCTGTGGCAAGGTATTCTAGCCAGTTTCCTCAAGTCTACTATATAAAATAAAGGCCCCCATTATGCCAATAAATAACGGGCATCAAA
>NW_021446939.1:0-245 GCF_001605985.2 Dendrobium catenatum
CGGATTCTTCTCAGAAAGATTGAGGAGTCTGAGGTATATACTTCAAATAGTTGAAATGCAGTTTAAGTTCCTTGCATTCTTTTCTCTTCCTTTCCCAGTAAACTGGCCATTGTAAGCTTTGTAAGCTTTGTAGTAATCATGATGCAGCATGCTATACATGTTCCAGTTTATAATTATTATACTTGTGAATGTGTTTGCTAGTCTCTTCCACCATCAGCTGCTGAAATTCAACGGACAGAATTACT
>NW_021446940.1:0-572 GCF_001605985.2 Dendrobium catenatum
ATTGACATTAGGCATCACTTTATTAGAGATCATGTGAATAAGGGAGACATTGAGTTACATCATGTGACAACTGAAAATCAATTGGATGACATCTTTACTAAACCACTAGCCTTCGACACTTTCAGTTATTTAAGGACCAGATTGGGTGTGATTGACATAAATGCATGGAACTTGATCTTTTAGTTACTTTCTTTTGCTTTTATTTTTTTTATTTTCTCTTATTTTTTTGTGTGTTTTACTTTTTTTTTCTTCTCTCTTGCTTAGTTTTTCAAAATCATCGCTGAAATGATAACATATTCCATGCCCTTGTTTTTGAAAATTTGTAGTCAAATTTGTAGTCAATGTGTTTTTCATCTCTTAATCTCTTATATGGTAAAAATATTTTGTGATTGTGTCTCTTACTCTAACCTATTTTAGTGGCATAGTTTTCTTTTCTAATCAAAAATCTATTTCATATTAAAGATTGTGTATGAAATTAAGAATTTTTCTTAAAGCTTGCTTAAGCAAATCTATCTTGTATTTATAATGTTTACAGTTTTTTTGTCACATCAAGACCCCTCGTTACTCTTGTC
>NW_021446941.1:0-808 GCF_001605985.2 Dendrobium catenatum
TTCCGATTTTCGTCCGATCTTTGAATCCTGAAAATGTTAGTAGTGACAAGTAGTTGAAGAAAAGCAAGAGTGTTTGCCAATCATCAAAATATAGTCCACAAAATTGAATTTGCAACATCATTTACTCTTTTTCTCTATCACTCCCTCTCTCTCCCTATCCACTTTCTCCAACTCTCACCCAATCTCACCCTCTCCCTCTAAGAATAAATATATATATTTCTTTTTCTCTCTCACACTCTACCTCTTCCATACTATGTTTATCTCTCTCTCTCTCTCTTATTTACTCTCGCATTCTATCTCCCACCCTCTCTCTCTATCTCTCTCTCTCGATCTTACTTTCTCTTTCACTCACTCACTAACCCTCTCCATCTCACTCTCTCCCTCTCTCCCCCTCCCCATTCTACATATCTCTCTCAATCTCTTCTCTCTCTCTCTCTCTCTCTATCTCTCTCTCTCTCTCTCTCTCTCTCTTTCTTTATTTCCTCCCTCTCTTTGTCACTCTCTTTCTATCACTCTTTCTCCTTGTACCCCATCTCTCTAACACATACACTCATATCTCTTCCTCTATCACTCCCACTATCTCTATCACTTCCATCAAAAAAAAATGTTTCACTCCTTTTCTCAGTATATCACAAATTCTCTCAATCTGACTTTTGCTCTCATTCTCTTTCTCATGCACACTCTCCTTTTCCCTCCTACTCTCTATCTCCCTCTCTCTATGCCACACACACTCTTTGTTTGCCCTCTCTATAATTATAGCTTTTCCTCTCTTACTCAAAACTTTGCTTTGTTCGGCTCTAGGTTGGTG
>NW_021446942.1:0-207 GCF_001605985.2 Dendrobium catenatum
TGTTCTATCCAGCTCATAAAGGATGGGGCTTCAATTTTTATATTGTATGATTCAGAATGGAAGCAATTGTTTACTTTTTTTTCTTAATATCTTTTGCCTCTTTGCTTGTGGTGACACTTTGTTTGTTTTATTTTATTGTTTGGAAGGTTCATTGAGTGCTGTCTTCTTTAGGAGAAATTATTCTGTGCGGAGTTTGGATGGGAAGAA
>NW_021446943.1:0-266 GCF_001605985.2 Dendrobium catenatum
GTTTAAACTCCGATTTCAGCAAACTTATTATTAAACTAAACGTCTCAAAAATACAAACCCAATGACGTGAAATTTGACTCAATTCGAGCAGAAATGAGTCTAAATCAAAGACCCAAAGAATATTTGGAAGGTACAAAACATAATTTCAATTAACAAACAATTTACAGACATGAAAACCTTATATTCAATTAGAGTGGCTCTACCAGTAAAATCCAACAAGCCAAAGATTGCTAAATTCTTATATCATCAAAACATTCAAATATCCA
>NW_021446944.1:0-773 GCF_001605985.2 Dendrobium catenatum
GTCCAGATGTTGAAGTTTTGTGGCTCTGAGGAGTGATGTCGCTTGTGGAGGGGTAATATCTCATAATCTCTTGTTATGAAAAAGAAAAAAAAAAAGAAACTGGATTATAGGAAAAATATTTGTAATTTTCACAAGGAAATTCTATTATTAGCTTTATCTCTACCATGAAATACAGTTGGGAGGGCTTAATCATATAACCATTATCAGGATTAATGACATCACATAACATGCAGTAGTGTGTTGTTGATGTCTCTTTCTAGCAAGACTTTGTGAGGGGGATGATAATGATCAGAATTTAGCCATCGGTTGCATATGACTGCTAAGGAACATCTCTATGTTTCCTATGGTAATGTTGTAACATGGTTGGATGGTGTGAAGCTCCTCAGGCAACCATATATGCCATTACCCAACGGATTAATGTATAGTTGTTCATAGAAAGCTGCTACACTTGTCTTGTTTGATGACTTTCAATATCATTAGAGTCCTCTTCTTATTTATTCCCCATTCTTCTTTCCTTTTTGGAATTTAGTTTTTTGGGTTCTTGGTGTTACACAATGTGCATTGCAACAGGCAAGCATTCTCTACTTGTCTTATTTGATGGGCTCTACTATCATGTGATCCTTCTTATTATTGTTCCCTTGCTTTGTTTGGATGATTAAGCATAAAAGAAATATTATTTTCCTAATATTTACATCTTGGTTCTTATGTGTAGTTGTAGTTGATAAAAAAATAGTTTCACAAAGAAAATTAGAACAAGCATATATTTGTCTTTA
>NW_021446945.1:0-284 GCF_001605985.2 Dendrobium catenatum
TAGTCAGAGAGAGAGAGAGAGAGAGAGAGAATAAGAGTGAGAAGCTGAGTTGGATTTAAATATTAGACATTAAATTTTAATATCATAGTTAAATATCATATTTTAATGGCCTATTAATTATGTATTATTAATCAAATTTTTACCACTACTTGAACCAACGCTGCCACCTTTGCATGCATTTCGCTAAATTTCTCGGGTTTGGGAAGAAAACGGGAAGCTCCTTTGCATTTTCATGCAAAACGCAGGCCTGCTTTGCGTTTTCTTCAGAAAACGCAAAGTAAGAT
>NW_021446946.1:0-210 GCF_001605985.2 Dendrobium catenatum
CATCAACTACGCTTTGGCATCGTCGCTTGGGACATCCATCTTCAAAAATTTTACTCAAGCTACACAAGTTCATTTATCCTTCTAAGTCTACTAGTTTTTCTTCTATAGAATGTAAAGCGTGTGACATTTCAAAAAGTCACAAGCTACCTTTCTCTCCGTCTTTTTCTCGCTCTAGTTCTCCTCTTCAGTTAATACATAGTGATGTATGGG
>NW_021446947.1:0-209 GCF_001605985.2 Dendrobium catenatum
CTCGCTGGACTTTGCCCTCCTTGTTCGCTGTTTCGCCCGATTCTGCTGGCCTGCTTCAGCGTAAGGGTTGAACCGGACCTGCCTATTCTTACCCTTTATAATTTTGTTCTACTTCAGCTTTAAGGATCTCTTTGTACAGACTTTCATATGCTTGTTTAAAATTTGCATTGTCACTAGAAATATCCCAATCAGACATTTATTAAAGTGCA
>NW_021446948.1:0-912 GCF_001605985.2 Dendrobium catenatum
CCCCTGGAGCCATAGCCATGTATTTGTTCCTTTGGCACACTTCGCATCTCGCCATCATTTCCTCTACATCTTTATGCATCCCCTTCCAGTAAAGCTCAGATGCCATTCTTCTATATGTCTTATGTATCCCTGAATGACCTCCCACTACACTGCCATGGAACTCCTGTAATAGATGGGGGATATGTATTGAGGTTCTTGGCATTATAAACCTCCCTTGATACAACAACCTCTCCCCTTCAATGTAATAACCTGGATGGCTGCTCTTGTCTTTCATCATATCCTCCCGGATTTTCTTTAGCTATTCATTTAGCATGCTCTCCTCTTTGATGGCTCCTCAATCTACCATTAGTGGCACTGATATAGCTAACTCTTGGAGTTCCCCCACACATCTGGATAAAGCATCAACTGCTTTATTTCCCAAGTCTGGCCTATATTGGATCTCAAAATCATAGCCTAATAACTTGGATAACCACCGCTGATGCTCCTCAGTGACCATTCTTTGCTCCAACAGGTACTTTAAGCTTCTCTGATCAGTCCGGACGATGAAATGTCGTCCTAAAAGATAATGTCGCCACTTCTGAATTGCCAATACAATAACCATCAACTCCCCTCATACACTGACTTCAGTCTTGCCTTGGTTGACAGTACTTGACTGAAGTATGCTACAAGCCTGTGGTTCTGCATCAATACAGCCCCAAGTCCATATCCTGATGCGTTCGTCTCTACCACAAAGGTCTGATTGAAATCCGGGAGAGCTAAAACTAGTACTGTGATGGAACTTAAATTTGCAAATTTCGGAATCCAGTAAAAACAGCCCAAAAACAGAAGGAAAAGTGGGAAATTCTTGAAGGAAAACAATCACAAACACTTTGTTAACTTAAATATCAAAAGACTTATAAGTTTCCACGGATA
>NW_021446949.1:0-210 GCF_001605985.2 Dendrobium catenatum
CCGGTGGAGTTGAGGGCTTCAAGTGGTGGTCCGGCGAAGTAACGACGTCAGGCGGTGGTCCGACTGAGGTGAGGGCCTCAAGTGGTGGTCTGGTGAAGCAACAACGTCAGGCGGTGGTCCGGTGGAGGTGAGAGACTCAAGTGGTGATCTGATGAAGGCGAGGGCCTCAGGCGGTGGTCCGACGAGGATGAGGGCCTTAGGTGGTGGTAC
>NW_021446950.1:0-257 GCF_001605985.2 Dendrobium catenatum
CACCATATTTAACACATAACAAGCTATGTTAACCGCTTCAGCCCAAAAGTATTTTGGAAGTGAATAATCAGCAAGCATGGCTCTAGCAGCTTCCACTAAGGTTTGGTTCTTATTTTCAGCTACCCCATTCTACTGAGGGGTCTTAGGAGCTGAGAATTTGTGGCTAATCCTCTTGTCCTCACAAACATTTCCAAACCTTTTACTTTCAAACTCTCCCCCTTGGTCACTATGGATGGTCAAGATCTCACAACCTAGCT
>NW_021446951.1:0-361 GCF_001605985.2 Dendrobium catenatum
GGCAATACATGACAACCTAGAGCTTAAGGAAAAAAAAAATTGAAGAAATTTTGAATCTTGGAGGGTTTAAAGTGGGTTTTCTCACAGACTCCAAAACAGAACAGACAGAGTTTCTCCTTGCCCGAAGGCTTATGGAATTGTGAGAGAACCCGGGTAAAAGGAATAGTCTAACCCTCCCCACCCCTGGAGGTCAAAGGGGAAGTGAGGAGGTTAAGACTAAAGTACTTTGAGGTGTCTGAAATCAAAATTTTTTGAATTCTTTTCAATTTTAAGGATTTATATGTTGAATCCAAAATTTATTGACCATAAATCCATAAGATTGAAAAGGATATCTAAGGATCTGATTTGACACTGTCGCCTC
>NW_021446952.1:0-353 GCF_001605985.2 Dendrobium catenatum
AAGCATATTTCTAACATAAATATTAAGAATGAATACTAATATAATTTGTAATATCCCAAACTCTAAACTATCGAGATATTATTTGTTTTGGCCCTAAGAGCCTTACGATTTTACCCTGTTAGTGTAACTTCCCAGTATGTCACCTATTCCAGAATTGTTCCAGAATGAGCATGCTTAACTGCGGAGTTTCTTACGAAAATTCTAACCATTACATCAAAAAATGCCTCGATGTTTAAGAGCTTAGCTTCTTTTACTTAAGGCCAGGGTATCACAATTTATAACAGCCCAAACTTTAACTATCGAGATATTATTCGCTTTTAAGTAAAAGAAAGTTAAACTATTAAATATAAATG
>NW_021446953.1:0-840 GCF_001605985.2 Dendrobium catenatum
TTTTTTGTTGAGTGACCATCGGATTAGAAGGCACTATAGGTTGAGATGGGGGCTAGGAAGGTTTGGTTTGTGCAACCTAATTAGAGTGAGAAGATGGAGGAGAAGAATGTTGAGCTAGAATAGATGCTCTAAATTATGAATTTGGTGCTAACTGGTAGATTGAGCAGCAGAATGCGAAGATAAAGGAGTTAGGAGAGACGGGGGGATACCACCAGCAGGAGTACTAATTGATGAGAAAATCTTAGAAAATGAAAAAGATTGTTCATCGAAGCTAGTGTGTCTGGATATGATGATTTTAATAGTGGCAATATACATACATTTATAAGCTTTACAGGTGTCAGAATAACCCAGAAAGACAAATGAATTTGCTCACGATTGAAGTTTATGATGATTATGAAAGGGAGTAAGGCGAAAGCATTCATAGACAAACGTGCGGAGATAACTATAGGAAGGTATAGTGTGATGTAAAAGTTCAAGGGGTGATATGTTGGTTGTCATGGGTGATGGCATTCGGTTAATGAGATAAACCAAAGTCAAAATTGCATCTAGCCAGTGTGTGTAGAGAACATAAGCAATTAGAAGTAAAGTTCTAGTAGTTTTGATAATGTGTTTGTGTTTTTGCTCAGCTACACCATTTTGTTCTGGTGTCCAAGGATAGGAAATTTGATGGGAGATACCGTGAGTTCAAAGAAATTAATTAAGGGAGTAGTTAATGTATTTAGCACCACCATCAGTGCGTAAAGTTTTAACTTGATACGAGGTATACTTTTTGACTTGAGACTTAAAATCAATAAAAATGTTAGTGACCTCAAATTTGTGTCGCATTTGAAATAACCATGC
>NW_021446954.1:0-277 GCF_001605985.2 Dendrobium catenatum
TCCAATTATGGCCCGTAGATCTTCGGCCCCTTCTCTGATATTTCCACGGTCGGATGTCCCCATGAAGTATTTAATTTCTTTTACATGCCCGTCTTTATGACTAGTTATTTCTAGCTATCTTGTTCAAAACTTGTTTGCTTGAGAATTTTGTCCTTCCTTTTTTTACATACATGAGTTAATATCCATTCAATTTATATTGGCGAACAACAGGTTAAATTCGAGTAAGCTTGCCTTGAAAAATTTTTTTTTTTCCGGTGGGGGGGATGGGAGGGGGTTG
>NW_021446955.1:0-597 GCF_001605985.2 Dendrobium catenatum
CTAGACTCCTTTCTTAGTCTAAATGTTTCACAAGCTCATTTTGCTTCATCTTCAAAGTTTCTTACGTACTCTTCAAATAATTCGTATAACAAAGTACGAACATATGCAATATTTTGTCCACTTTGGTCACCATAGATCATTGGATATGCAAACTCTATCACTAGAAATTTCATTCTAGGATCCATAATAGCACCAAACGCCATGAGCAAATTACATTCTCCCCAGTATTTGTCAAATTTTTCTTTCATTTTCATAGTCGTGTGCCTTACAAAATCATCGGAAGAAATAGAGCTATTATCTAATACCTTTTTGATTGTGCAAATTTGAGACAAAAATAAATTTGAAGTTGGATATTCAGTGCCAGAAATTATATTAGTTGCTTCATTAAAATAACCAAGCACTTCACAAACCTTTTCTATTTTATTCCACTCATCTTCTGTTGGACTGTTGTGATAAGTAACTTCCCTCTCACTGTATGAAGTGAATGCCTCCCTCAACTGAAGTGCCACTGTAAGCATATTATAGGTTGAGTTCCACCTTGTCGGACAATCCATTATCAACTTCCTCGTTGGCAAATGCAACTGATGTACAACATCA
>NW_021446956.1:0-226 GCF_001605985.2 Dendrobium catenatum
ACATCCTCTTGCAAATGTCTAGTTAGCAACAAAAAGCTGACCATCAGTGGGTTGATGAGAAGGCTAAGAAGGCTCATGTGAGTAAAATGTTTTAGAGTTTTAGAATAAAAATTTATTTTAATAAAACTAATTGTAACTCACAGGATGATTTCGTACGAGTTAGAGAAAGTCGGCAGTCCACTAGCGAGGGATCATCTTCAGGATCGGCCCATATTTCTGAGTATCA
>NW_021446957.1:0-244 GCF_001605985.2 Dendrobium catenatum
GGATAGGTCTTACATCCTTGGTGGATTCTCCTGATCTCACCCACACAGGTTAACGTCGTCGAGCAGGGCTCCGACATATAACCTCGGATAGATCTTACATCCTTGGTGGATTCTCTCGACCTCTTCCTCACAGGTTAATGTCATCGAACAAATGTTCTGACATACAACCTCGGATAGGACTTCTACCCGACGTCGGACTCCTCCCTGTCGTCAGACTCTTGCTCGTAGGAAGACTCCTACGCAT
>NW_021446958.1:0-218 GCF_001605985.2 Dendrobium catenatum
ACATTTTTATGCATCTTTTTACATTGGGCTTATTTTATGCCTCTTTTTCACATTTGCGAACCTTTGCGCATTCCTTTTAATTTTTGTACTCTTTGTACAGTTTTCAAGAGTAATTGAAACCAATTCTTTCCAAGATCAATAATCTAAAATTTTAAATTTTTCTAAGTGCATAAATATCACCTGAGCAAAGAAATACAAAATAAGAAAATATCTAAATT
>NW_021446959.1:0-252 GCF_001605985.2 Dendrobium catenatum
TTCCCTTTTGGATGTTAATCCATTGGATAAAGCCCTTAATCATAAGGTTTTAAAGATTAATAATCAAATTTTAAGGTGCTCCTCCTCATGGGCCTCTTGGATTGTTCAAAGGGAAAAATCCAAATTGTTATCATTTGTTGAAGATGATTTAAATCTCCTATTTGCTAGGATCTGCTCCAGAAAGCACTATAAGGGATCTTTTGTGCTTGCTTCTCTCTCTGACTCTTCCTCTTCTTGATAGGTGGTAATTAG
>NW_021446960.1:0-241 GCF_001605985.2 Dendrobium catenatum
GGGGGTGGCCGGTGGGGTGATCGGCCGGAGCTAGGGAGGTGGCCGGTGGTGGATGTTCAATGGGCGGCGGCAAGGGGAAGTGGGTGGGCTGTTTTGTGGAGGATGGAAGGAAGGTGAATATGAAAATAAGTGAGAAGATAAAGAAAATTCTAACCACGAACCGAGGACTCTTCCAACGATTGGTGGGCCTTGCGAAATGCTCCACGTGAGCTCTCCTCCTTCTCAAGCACTCATGCAAGAC
>NW_021446961.1:0-215 GCF_001605985.2 Dendrobium catenatum
CCATAACTTAGTTGATATTATAATTATAATTAAGTTTTGTGCTTTCCTGAACCGAAATATTGAAGGTTTTGTCTTCATTAGATAAGATTTTCTTATTTAATGGCATGCAACATGAGCCATAATTTATTATCTAATCTGAAAGGAAAGCTTACAGCAAGTTGGATGTTCAATTGTAAATTAACTTATATATGAACATGGACTAAAATCTCCTCAAT
>NW_021446962.1:0-212 GCF_001605985.2 Dendrobium catenatum
AAATTTTTATTAGAAAATTATTTTAAAACACAATTATAAAACTGTCACAAATGAAGCTTTTTCTTTCTTACTACTTATTGAAGCAATTTTTTTAATGTAAGAAAATTAATTTTTTACTAAAAAATTATTTTAAAAAGTTGTAACAAAACCATCCCAAACTAAACCTTAGTTTCAATCAAAAGTTAAAAGAAATGTCAACTTTTAGAGAGACC
>NW_021446963.1:0-286 GCF_001605985.2 Dendrobium catenatum
AGTGTAATAGCCGTGGCCTTTGCCCCTTTGGGCATAATCCCAGTAGCAAAAAAAAGTCTAACCGCAGTACAAACTTTGTACCCAATAATGTGCCAAGCTTGTTGATAGAAACTGAAGGAAAACTCATCCGGGCCAGGAGCCGAATCAGGCTTACCAGCAAAAACCACCGCTTTAATGTCATTGTCCGAAAAAGGCTCCACAAGGGAGTTACAAAAAGAAGAGGGAACCATATTACCAACAGGACTAGATGACAAATGATTCCCAAAGTTATCAGTGGCATTGAAAA
>NW_021446964.1:0-207 GCF_001605985.2 Dendrobium catenatum
ATATAATATGAACTCTATCATACAGTACGATCAATCATAATAATTGTATATGATTTGATTGCCTGATATTGAGGGATTAATTAAAAAGGATTTTAATTGGAGCATATAGTAAGAACCAAATAGTAGTGTACTATCAGTATAGAATTATTATCTTTGTTAATCTTTTGCTTCTAAGGATTTGTTAGAGCATAATATTTTGTATAGTAC
>NW_021446965.1:0-390 GCF_001605985.2 Dendrobium catenatum
GGAAGACCGTTATCACTTGAAAGCCGAGCAGAGGCCGACGTCTCTTGGATGTCGAGCGGAAAACTAATGTCACCTATAAGTTAAGCGGAATACCGGTGTCACTTGGAGGCCAAGAAGAAGCCGACGTCACTAGGAGGTCGGGCAGAAGACCGACGTCACTTCGAGGTCGAGTAGAAGGCCGACAACACTTGGAGGTCGGACAGAAGACCGGCGTCACTTGGAGGTGGGATAGAAGGTCGACGATGCTCAGAAGTCAGGTGCAAGACTGGCGTCACATGGAGGCCGGGAAGAAGGCTGACATCACTAGAAGATCGGGCAAAAGATCGGCGTCACTTGGAGACCGGGTAGAAGGCTGACGTCACTCGAAGTCGGGTGCAAGATCGATGTCAC
>NW_021446966.1:0-248 GCF_001605985.2 Dendrobium catenatum
TTTCTAACAATTGGCAGGTCCATCAACTTGATGTAGCAAATGCATTCCTTCATGGAAAACTTTCTGAACAAGTGTTTATGACTCAGCCTAAAGGTTTCGAGGATTCTACTTATCCTAAGCACGTTTGCCAACTCCACAAAGCCATCTATGGCTTAAAACAAGCCCCAAGACAATGGTACACTACATTCACAGAATACCTAATATCCATTGGGTTTGAATGTAGCTCAGCCGATCCATCGCTTTTTATT
>NW_021446967.1:0-255 GCF_001605985.2 Dendrobium catenatum
TTACGTCGCCCGCCGACTACAGTCCTTCTGACCTCCGTCGCCAGCCGACTATGGTCCTCCTAACTTACGTCGCCCACCGACTACAAGACATCCGACCTCCGTCGCCCGCCGACTACGGTCCTCCTGACCAAACGAGCATGTATATAGTGATTCTTTGTATTCATATCATGTAATGTACTCTATAAAATGTACATCAAGCTAAGGCATTCTCCCAATGAAGGTGTCACGACCCGACCCGACGGGGACGGATCCCGC
>NW_021446968.1:0-248 GCF_001605985.2 Dendrobium catenatum
ATTCCATTAATACTAATCAGTCTTTTATTATTAATATGTATTTCATTAAAAAAATTATGTCAACTCGTCTGATTAATAGTCGATTTACTATTAGGCCCAATCATTCTTTAAATGGGTGACTTTAATTTTATTTTTATTTTTTTGGTAATTAATTAATTACTTAATTTATTTATAGAATCTATTTTAAAATTTACCCTTAACTTGTTCAACTTTTAAATTTTTTATTTCAAAATATTATATTACCTTAA
>NW_021446969.1:0-209 GCF_001605985.2 Dendrobium catenatum
ACCTAGGTCTAGAAGTGGTGCCCTAGCAAACAATTCTCTGTGTGTGTAAGGCTAGTGTGGTTAGGATAGATCCTAATATGGGTAGTTAGTTAAAGTTATCTAGATTTCAGGTTTGTTGGGAGTCTGAAAAGGATATTTTAGTTGAAATTCAAATATTAGTAAATTAGGGTCTATTTTAATTATTTCAGTTTGTTAATGAGTTTTAAGAA
>NW_021446970.1:0-1213 GCF_001605985.2 Dendrobium catenatum
CTCCAAGTCTTTTACTTGGGAATTCCACTATACTCTATCATTCTACTCCATGCATAGAAAAGCCTCCTTCCTTCAATTCGTATAAAAAACACACTCTTCACTTCTTTTTCATAAAAAGCACAATTATGCTAGCTCACCGACTAGTCATCACATTACAAGGACTTTCATGGGATCAATAGATCTCTTACAATTAACTAGAAATGCTCTTAAATTAGAACTTTAGACTCCTAACTCAGAGGATCAAGGACATGATTAAGAAAAAAACAACCAAAGATGCACAAGCTCACATGATTATATTTCTTTTAATCTTAGAACATTAAAATTAAAAAAAAAAAAGTAGGAAGAAAAAAAAATTCTCTGCTAAACTTTTAAGTAATAATAGCCTCAACATGTTTTAGGCTTAATTGAAAAGTGAAAATATTAAGTGGCTTTGATTAGAAACCCTAAATAGCTTAAATAAAATAAAATAAAATAAACTACTTTAAGAAGCAGTTAAAAAAAAATTGAAGATTATGCAGTATTATCGCATGATCGTAAAGTACAATTACATTATTCAGATGATTTCCAAAAAAATCATATATATTTCAATCAGACTAATCAATCATATAGTGTCGTATGATCAATTCACCAAGATTTTATTCTGAATCAGTGCTTAATTCAGTTAATTTTTTACGTTATCATATAATACAATGAGTATCATAAAGAATATTTAGTTCAATTTTTGAATTAACCTGATTAACATAAAGAGCATATAATGGTTAAGAAATTGGTGTAAAAGCTGACCCCCTGTCTCCAAGCAAGAGAAGAGCAAATAACTAAGAAAATGTGGATTCTAGTATATTGCCAGAAAAAGTTATTACATAGCAGCATATATATTTTTCTTTGCTATGGCCGTCTACCCAGTTGTAACCTCCTAAAAGTATATTTGTACTATATTAACTAAAGCATAAAGCTGGAATGAAATAATACTATAAGGTGGTAATAATAAACACTTAAGGATAAAATGTGCAGCAGCACATGGGAACTGGGAGCTGGGCTGATCCACATAAGAAATTTACTAATAATTTGATCGTATAATATAATTGGTATCATATACTATAATTAGTTTAATATTTTTAATTTTAAATTTCCTAGTTATCAATATGAATTGGTCTTATATAATGCAAAAAATACATACACATCATATAGTACAATCACATCATTGTTTAGTGTG
>NW_021446971.1:0-423 GCF_001605985.2 Dendrobium catenatum
ATCAAATAGTGGAGGTCTAGTAATAGAGTAACCCTCAAGTGTGTTTTGGTTTCCAAATTTAGCCATTTACGTTAATTAAAAAGTAGTTTAAAACTTATGATTTTGAAACAAAGCTCTTATACCACTTGTTGAGATTCGTTTACTATGAATAAGGTTGTTAAACCTAAGCTTATGTCCTAAGGCTATCCAAGAGGGGGGGGGGGGGGGGGGGGGGTGAACTGGTATTTTTAAAAAAAAATTTAACCCTCTTGAGTATGTTGAACCAAAAATAAACTTTAATGAATTTTCTAAAAAAGTTTTTCAACCACAATTTTTTTTTTTTTGGAACAAAAACAAAATGCAGAAAATAAAAAGCAGTAAAAATAAAAGACACAAGATTTATAGTTGTTCGGTCTAAACCAGACCTACATCCACTCCCCGGAG
>NW_021446972.1:0-337 GCF_001605985.2 Dendrobium catenatum
ATAACGAGAAATACCATTCTGTGAAGACCAATACCGAGTACTCGGTATTGCTCGGTATTTCTCAGTATTGCTCAGTATTAGTCTTCACAGAGCGATATTTTTCATTATTGCCAAGCAATACCGAGCAACACCTAGAACAATACCGAGCAATACACGAACATAGGAATCTCGGGTCAAGTCTTCGGGCCGCGCGGTATTGAGTAAGACCACGTGATAACATGTTATTGGCATCCGAACGTAGAGCTAAATCAGATCACCTGATCTAATAATTGTTCCACTAGTTGAGCCATAGTTTAAACTATGAGCTCTGCAGGTCGAACCCTCTAACATTTAGCAA
>NW_021446973.1:0-819 GCF_001605985.2 Dendrobium catenatum
ATTAATTCATTCTAATAATTATTATCATAGTAGCCATCGGCATATAATTCATTCTAATAATTATTAGGATTAATGTGATAGTGTTACTTTCTACAGGATTTGTGCTAGAATGACAGGATTAATGTGATAGTGTTACTATCAACAAGATTTGTGCTACAGCATATAATTCATATAAGATACATTAGCATTAGGAAAATCCGAAAATGTGCACAGTCAGAGTCTGCCTCCCTCTCCTGCCTCACAGTCAGATTTGTGCAAATTCAGATTAAATGAGATTCGGATACATTAGCATTAACTGGAACAATGTTTCATACCAAAAAATCATTCACAAACCAAGGAGAAGGAGAAGCCAACTGGAACAATGTTTCATACCAAAAAAACATGCGGCAATCACCAATATTTCATACCAAAAATGCAAAAACACTCAAAACCAAGAAATCTGGACTGTAAGCAGTAATTTACAAATCTTAGAATAGATGGAAAACCGAAAATGCGAAAACAGGTTGGCGGTCGGCGGTCGGCGGTCGGCGGTCGGCGGTCGGCATACTACCGAATGCAAGGAGAAGGAGAAGCGTGTGAAAAACTCACAATGAGATGGAGTATAGAATCGGAATCATTTATCCTCTTTCGGCGGTCGGCGAAAGAGATGAACGTCGGTCGATCGTGAATGGGGAGCGAGCAGGCGAACGATGGAACGAGGCTGAACGAAATAGCGATATGTGAATAGTAGGGTTTCCGGTTTTTTGTTTTTCTATCAAATTAGTCTCTTATTATCCGTAGGATCAGATCCAACGGCTCAGAAATCAGCTCACCCGAACC
>NW_021446974.1:0-274 GCF_001605985.2 Dendrobium catenatum
CAATCATGGATGAAGTATTTCAAAGAATAAACTGCTTCTAACTCAAATTGGTTGATATCCCAATGGAGAGTTTGCTTACCATATGCTAGAAGTAAACTGCCCTTAGAGTCACAGACCAAACCCCCAATTCTCACTGAATTAGAATCCAATAATGATGCATCAACGTTAATTTTTATCCAACCCAGTGGTGGGGGATGCCATAAAGTTTCGGACTCCCTAAGGAGAACAACATCCCAATTAACTAGAATTGGATACTTATTGGTAGCAGTGATTA
>NW_021446975.1:0-411 GCF_001605985.2 Dendrobium catenatum
CAAAACCAAATTTTTTTGGGTTTGATTTGACCCCCCCTTTGCCTATATCACCCACCAAGATAAATCATTAAATCGTACAGCTTCTTCATAGCATTCAACTTCATTGTATAAGTAACAAATAATATAGAGATGCAGAGTAACGATTAACAAGCTTTGGAATTCATAGTGATCTTCTGAATTTTGTCAAGGGGCAGCGCCCTTGCGGGGGTTTCCGGGGGCAGCGCCCCTGGAACAAAATTTATTTGTAAGAGGAATTTTGAAGTTCGTTTGTATGGAAATTAGGAAGCGATACCGGAAAGATTTCTGGAGTCAGCTGGTAAGATTTTTTATTGGAACAGACGAAGGAGGGGGCGGATTTGGCAGAAGCACTGCTATGCGGGACGATTCAGTGGAAACAACGACTTCAATTTC
>NW_021446976.1:0-229 GCF_001605985.2 Dendrobium catenatum
CTCTCTCTCTCTCACTATATATATATATAGTGGAGTGCACTGACGACTCTTTGTTAGATGGAATGGGCATCCCCCTGACTGACAGTTGAAAATGAGGAGTAATAGCTTCGTCATCCTGATATCTACCAACGAATGACTGAAGTATTCTCATCAAGAGATAAGATTCTTCCACTATGGGAGAATTTATGGAATCGTGTTTTATCATTTTATATATTTTATTTAATTTAAT
>NW_021446977.1:0-276 GCF_001605985.2 Dendrobium catenatum
ATCTCTCTTGGTCGTTTTCTCGGTTTATCCTTCCTAGGTTTATTATATTTTATGAAATATTCTCGTTTTTATCATGCTCATATTAAAATTAAATTTTCTTACCAGTGGCTATGATGCACAGATACGGACACAGCAATACATATATGACACAAAATAGACACGAGACACACAAATTATGGAAAATATAAGACACAGAAACAGGTTGGATAATGTATTATAACTTTTATATTTTAAAAATAATATATAAAAACTGAATAAATATAATATTAAAAATAA
>NW_021446978.1:0-1431 GCF_001605985.2 Dendrobium catenatum
GCAGTCGCAACAGGCGAAACTATCCAACAATATGGAATGAATCAATAAACCCAACTGTTTGAACAAAGAACCACTCATCCTCACAAACATAAGTATTGCCTCTAACTGTCAGCCACGAACCTCACACAAGAAGATGATTACTCAGAGGTCAGTAACAAGCACCCAAAACACAACAACCCAACAAGAACAATAAACAAACCTATACACACGCAAACTCTCCAATCTGAAAGAATCTTTACTTGCGGCGACATATCTGAGGAGATGGCAGCTCTTCCATCTCTCACACACAACTTTCCATATATGCCAAAGCCCCAATCATTCTTCACAAAGAAACAATGCATTTGACCAATTTCTTCGAAGGATCACCGGGTGCGCACATACAACCTTTGGATCTAAAGGGGTCACACGCACCCCATAAGATCGCTGGTTAACCGACCCAGCGTGAAAGGTGCTCTGGGCTCATAGTAGGCTCCCCCGGTCCGAAAGAGAGCAATCAATCCAACAGTCACCGACATCGGCTCTATACGAAATGTTAGGGATAGGCTCACCTCACACCTTATGTAAAGATTTCATCAACTCGGTTAGGAGGTGGAAAACGTAACCAAGCCCGCAATGAGATTCAGAAAACAGTCAATATACCCGGGAGGAGGGAGAAGTAGCTCGATCGGACTCTAGGTACCAATCGTTTTCACATCATTCGGGGAAGTATAATTCTTGCGAAAAAAAGAAAGTCGTTTGTAACAGTCGACGCTTACTTCATCCATCCCCGCTACCTTATTTGCCTTCCTTATTTGGGGCATCTGCCTCGCAGTCATACTTAGCGGATTAGGGGCTCCGCGGATCAGAAGCGTTCTCGGTGGAAGACGATCGCCGACATTCTCCCTGAGATGTTGGAAAGAAAAGGGGAAATCTCCGGACTCCTTGCCAAGAGAGGGCCTCGGAAATCGAGAGGAAGGCCTCAATAGTAAGATAGAGGGAGAAGAGAAGAAGTTGGAAATCTCCGGACTTCCTGCCAAGAACGAGGGCCTCGAAAAACCGAAGGGATGCCTCAATTAAGTTAAGGATGGATAGAGGGAGAAGAAGAAAAGAGAGGAAGGAAGAAACAAAGGGGCGAGTTTTTCATAAGGCTCTAAGGCCTTATTTATAGTTTTCTAAGGAGGTTTAAGGGCCAATTTTTTGAATTTTTTTAATGCCCAAAAATTAATTAATTTCCTATTATTGAGAAAGTCAAATAGGAAATAAATTAGGAGCAATTTATTTTAAATAAAATAAATTTGCAGGAAATTAATTGTTTCCTTTCAAGAAAAAATTCTGAATTTTTTTTAGAATTTTTTTTAATTTTTTCGAAATTTTTTTGAGCCAAAAAGAGAAATTGTCATTAAAGTTTTAATTAATAAAAATAAAAAAATAAAAAAAAATTTCCTTTTTTCT
>NW_021446979.1:0-257 GCF_001605985.2 Dendrobium catenatum
ATGCTCGCCGGGGCCCTTGCGGGTTGAGATTGTATTTACCCCTTTTAGTATGCCTATGTGTATACAAACTATTGTGTACGTGCGGGGGTATTCTTGGAATAGACGCCTTCTGTTTGCTTGTACGAATGTTGCAGATCCGGTGCGTGGCGTAGCAGCTTCTGAATAGAGTTATTCGTTGCTTCGTACAGGTGGATTGTCGTGCACTACTCATCGCTTTCTACAGGTGGATCGTAGTGCACTAACTAATCTCCTGCCTT